>NW_017537550.1:51949-60954 GCF_001853355.1 Bactrocera latifrons | reverse complement strand
TTTCCATGTTTTTTTTTTTAGGAAAGCCAGGGTCATGTATCGCCTTATTTTATGGTGAGCTCTTAATGCACACTTTACCCACTTTTGTTTTTTATGTAGACAATACATAATTTTTGCATTATTTGCAAGAATAAAACTTATTTTCTCCATTGCTCGTATATATTTATTGTTTACAATTTTTTTTTAAATGATTAATGCATATGAAACAAAGCTAGTATTTGAGTTTACTACATTGCCATGTGTGTTATCAATGTAATAAACAGAATACCATGATACCTTTACTATGGTATTGTTACTACCTGTCTGTCTCAGGTATAAGTGAGCCGTGTCGGATCTCCACCCAAATGAATTAATTTTTAAGCTCAGTAAACTTGAAAAATGTACAAATTATGATGATAAAATGCATTAAACTTATAGAGAGCGGTCCTTAAGTTAGTAACCAGGTCTTCTAGAGGATCGTAAATCATTGTTTTATCCACAACGTTTTACTAAAAAGATCTTACGAATTATAACTAGCCTTGGTAAGCGTATCTAATAATGAAAATCTAGGGGCAAAATTTATTAGTCGAAACTGTTTCTATGAAAGTCAAAATATTTTCAGAGTCTAAAACCCTACAAATTACTTATATGCAGCCCAGTTTCACTCTCTACAAATATTATTTATTTTTTACTACATTTATGTTTGTATCCAAGTATATTGAAATTTATGAACATTATCTCTTTCTTCCAGGATTAACTCTTCTCAATTATTTTTTCTTATTTACTACCGTTCCTATATCTTGTCAGTTTCTATTCATTTATCTATAGGCATAAATGACTGTAAAGTAGGAACCTGCGCCTCTGAGAATCTAAAATGAAACAAAATGAAATGCGAAGATTTATACATTACATAATGAGTGAATATGAATATACCGATTTTTTTTAATACCACTTACCGTTACCACTGTTTCATAGTTGACAACGGAGAAATTAAGACCAGTTAAACGAAAAGGATTACTATTTAAATGTATCGCCAAGGCTATAAGCTTCATCAATTTCTTGTTCTCCTCTGCGTTAGTTGAATGATTTATAACATCTTCCCAATCACAGCAATAATACGATGTGCTCAATTTGTCTGTCTGTGAGGAAATACAATACTGAATTAGTTTATATTACTTAAATGATCGTATAATAACATACTGCAAGAACCTTTAATGTTTATAAATATGAGAAAATACAATCTTACGGTTGTCGAGAGTGTTGTGCCCAGACGTCCAAAGATCAGCAATTCAACCACCTTTCCAATTATCCAACTTACAAACCGAATATTCTGCGCAGTTATACCTAGCTGGAAATAAAGTAACAATAACCAAAATCTTTACACGCTAGAATACAACTTAACTAGTTTCTTATACCTGCATGTATGGATACTTCTAAAAGCCGTGTTGAAACAGCTGAAACTTATATATACAGGCATGTGCTGCAAATCGTTTTCGCATGAAAGTGTCACACAAACACGTATTTGTCGTATTGCTTCGGTAGCAGTTTCATGCGAAACCGATTTGCAGCACATGCCTGATAATAAAACTGAAAGTATGATAGTTTGAAGGTATCTGCAAAATTTCGCTTGGACGAGTGAATCGTATCTACCTACTATAAGATCCCTATATTTCTTATTATAAACTGTTACGCATTTCACTATTAGAATCACAAAACATTTTAACTTACCGTTGCCGTTAAAAATCCCAAAACACACAACAAAGTCGCACTCAAGGCCAACATAACGAACACACGGAAAGAATACTGCTCCTGCATTGATTTGGCGAAGTCATTCATATCCACATTTCGACGAATAATGTCGTATAAACGATAACGAAAGCGTTGGGTGATCAACATATTGTCTTTCCACTTACATTTCTCATGCTCGGCAATGGATTCCTTAGCAATATTGCGTAAATCCTCTAGTAACAATGAATAACGACCGTTCAAATGTAATATTTGCATAGCTAATATATTCGCTTCGGCCACCAATGGACCCACAACAGCGAAACCTGTCCACATAGACATAGTGAGAAATACTAAGTAACGCGGCCAAGGCACAGTATAATCAAAGCCAAAATTGATGGGAAAAGGTACCAAGCGCTCTTTTTTGATTAAACCGCTTACTGGCACATAGACATAGGTCACCAGTGTAATAATATAGGTGAACGTCGAATACTTGGTGGGCAATTGTTGGCGGCGTATCTTCTCGAAAAGCTCCGGAGTCCAGGTACTATATAGTAAAGGAATTAAAAGAGAATATGATTATTTAAAAACAAATTGTTTATTTATAATTAAAATGTTTCTGCTTTATTGATATTACTTACCGTTGTATATAGATCTTCTTGTAAAACTCCTCAATGTGTGTTGCGCCCATAGATAATATAATAAGCGCGTACATCATTTCAAATAATATGAAATTATGTACCAAGACGGTGCAGACAGGCTGCCTACATCTTCACCAAATAGAATCATGCTCTCGGACATAAACTGCATAATGGTCACCATTATATCGGCGATGTAACGGGTTCTCGTAATATGTGCTGCGAGTGGCCAACCATTTGAGCAGAAAAAACCGTAGAGTTGCCAATCAATCGGAGGATGGAGCCCATTTGGCAGCAGGGGTTTATGGTAGCTTATCGGTAGGTAACGCATGATAGACACGCTTTATTACTTTTAAGGCGTAAAACTGAAAAAGAGTTCATTCCGACCTAACAGTAATATTTTGTTCATTCATAACTTTTATATTCTTGCATCATGCTGCTACAAAGTATTATATATAGTAATTGCTTTGTTCACCTAAACTAATCGATTATATGGTGAAATCTGAGAAGTAACACTTTTTTGAAGTGGGCATAGCTTCGCTCCTAACAACTTTAAAGTTGMATCCAAAAGTGAGAAAGAGGCCGCTTCAATAATTTTCACGATATAATTTCAGTTTATTTGTAAAACTACAGATTTATTGAAAAATTAAAAGTTCCAAAATAACTCAATTTTTGTAAACAAAATAAAATTTGTACAGTTGCATTGAAATTTTGTAAGAATAAACCAAATTGTGTGTAAGTTCAAGAGATATACTATATATATGTGCTTATACAAATTTCTTTCAAACTTGGTAAAACTTTTACCGAAACATTTCAATTGATGAAACAAGTTTATGGCGATGATTGCCTATCCCGTAGCAGAGTGCACGAGTACATAAATGACGATCAACCTGTGGGCCAATCAAAATCCGTGATCACCGGAAATTCCATCGAAACTGTGCGTAAATTCATCAAAAATAAGCCGAAATCATCATTGAATTTCATGAAAATGGAATTGACGATCCATTTAACGCACTTTGACTGAACATTTTGGCTTACGAAAAGTGTGTGCACGTTTTCAAATTGACTGATGACCCAAAATTGCTCAGAATCCAACATTCGAAGGGCATCATTAAAGAGGTCAAAAAGGACAAAACCTTCCTTTACAATATTGTGAATGATGTTGAAACGTGGTGTTTCCAAAATTATTCCGAAACGAAACGCCAGACTGCTGAATGGAAGGCACCGGACGAGCTGAAACCCAAAAAATCGCACATGAAGAAGTCAAAAGTGAAGACGATGCTAATATGTTTTTATGATTCCATGGTATTGTCCACAAAAAATTTATTCCAAAGTTAATGCGGTATTCTACCTTGGAGTATTGAAGCATTCGGTGTGAAGTGTTCGACGTGTTAGCCCGAACATCGCGAAGATGTAAGTTGGTGTTTGTTGCACGACAATGCGCCGTCTCATCGATCGACGCTGGTGAGCGATTATTTCACCAAAAATAACATTTTAACCATTAGCCACTTCCCGTATTCACCTGATATGGCACCGTTTGTCTTCTTCCTTTTCGGAAAAATGCATTTGCCCATGAAAGGAAAGCGTTATGCAGGCGTAGAGCTTTGATTTTGCCGAAAAAACCATTTGTTCTGTGTATTTTTAAGTCCTGTTTATTTTGGACACTAGTCGTTTAAAATAATCAATCTTCCTACACTTACGAGATGTAGAGAAATACTGGATGTTATATTCTTAGTAAATAACCTAAATGGAACAATTATAAGCTCTTTTCTCCTGTCGAAGGTTAAATTTAATATCCCGGTTCACTTTTCGAGGCAGATTAGACCCTTACTGTTAGAATCTTGTTGATGAAATTCTGAACTTAATGATCTATTCCGTCGCACATGCCATGATTTCAATTCTCACTCCTGTATTTTTAATTAAACCTGATTCAGTTTTCGAAATTAAGAAGACCATATTATTTTCTCTCAATAAATAAAATCGTAACATTTGTTTATAATGTATTTTAAATTTTAGCTGTTGAAGTTTTTGTTTATATAGCTGACCTGGTCTTTTTCTGAACATATCGGTCAATCTGAGAGGTCTAGTATGAAAATTCGGGGAGAATATTTTTGACATAATGACAGCATTTATTTTGTCAACAGTGGGTAAAATCGTGTTAATACCTCCCTTAGCCCTTATATTCCTGACATATATATTCTCTAACACCCGGTTCACTTTATACCACATTTATTTTCTAATATTTAAGAAGTTTTTCTGAAATACAGGAAATACGGAAATGATTTTCTTTCTTCAATTGATAAACTTCCGCGTTACTTTCCCTAATTTTATATAAGATTATCTTATTTGCATGAAAAATCTGGTTGACATGTACCTTAACACTATCCTAACCCTGCAATCTTTCTACTTTCACAATGTAAAGATATAGAAACATCAGTCAATATGTAAGCTATCCTCAAAAAATAAGTGAACGTCTGACAAAATGTGAATTACCGCAGCTATTATAGTCAAATAAACTTTATACCAATTTGCCGGTTAGGTTGAGAATTAGCAACACAATTGCGTAAAGGTTTGTTTTCGAGTATATCTACATATTTCAACACTGCCAAATGTTAACGATATAGTGATGTAAATTCATTCTGACTTTTCATCTGACTTCAAGGCGTTACGTTTGTCAATATGTGTGATGCTTAAATTCATTTATTTAGCGCTGAATGTGTATCCTATAGTTAATACATATTTACCTCATATAGTTCATATAATAAGTTTATCCCCTTTGGGTTTTTATTTAGTAATATTGAATTTAGAGCGTTTTCGTTATAACCCACGTTTTCAAAGCCACTATCCTTCATAAGTTTGAAACCAATACACCGATCCTATTGAGAATTTGATAAATATTTCTGTACCAAGTTCTGAGGAGCACCGCAACAACATTTTAAGAGCACATTCCAATAATTTCAGTCATTGACATGCTTATATCCTAAGTTGAATATATTAAGCTTGCTACGAAGTTTGTAACGCCCAGAAGCAAACATCGGATACCCCATTTCTTATATACTAATGAACATTATCACCATGGCGAGCTGAGTCGATTAGCTTGTCTACACGTCTTTTTCTCCTTAAGAAGCTGCTCATTTATTTAAACCAACAATATCGCACAACTATAGCAGATAGCTGCCATATAAACTGAATGATTGAAATCATGTTCTTATATGGAAAACTCTTTGGTTGCACAGACAGTTTCACAAAATTTGGATCGATTTTTTTTATCAAAGTGGTATAATTCTAAAAAAAATCGGTCAGATCAGACCAATAGAGTAACCGACCGATTGAAAGCAATGTATATGAATATATATCTTTATTATTATGTTTCAAATAAAATAAATGCACTTGTGGGGGGTATTATAGTTTCAGTTCCGGTGTGTCCGAAGTTAATGTTTGAATAATGTACTTTATACCTTAATGTATTAGTGGTTTAATAAAGTGCTTTTATTTGTGTTGTAACAAAATAGGAGTGTTTTAGAACTGAAATCATATGTCAGAGTTCTAGTTTATCTGTTTCTAATTTCTCTTTAGTAATTCATGCCTATTGCCTACGGATCACACTCACTTACGTTTCCGTGTGCTCTTTATTCGTCCACTATCACCGTCTGTTTCGTAGTTCATGCACTTTAAGCGGAAAATCATCAATCAGTACGCTTTTATACTTGGCCATAATTTTTTTCGCACTAATAAAACCTCTTGTATGCGCATGTGTTAGTGTGTGTTATGCTTGAGCTTTTGCTAGTATTGTTTAAACAGATCGGCCAACTTGGCCAAACGTTAATTAAAAGTTTCGCCAAACAACTAATTGGCCTGTTTGAATGAGTGTGTGGGTGTATTTGGGTGTGCATGAATCGTAAATGAGGCCATCGAAAAGTTTTGCAAATCGTTCTTCCCCAATGGATTGCAACTGCTTTTGTTCACTCCACTTTGACCCGACGTCCTTCTGTGCTTCGCGCTGTTGACATTTACTCCCATATTCACGTAGTAATTTGGTAAGCTTATGGCTGGGGCGTTGTTGAGCGGTATCATACGGACCCTGAAGCGGCGTTTCTGCTGTTCACAAACGGAAGCAAGGAGGTTGAATTGATTGATCATTGATTGATGATGTAGGTATGTAGATTTGTTTCTGCCAGATATTGCTCGATATGATGGTAGTAATTATGTCGTCTGTTTGGCTTCTACGCAAATAATAAATAATGCATGTGCAGAAAAATAGATAGGCATTAATAATTTGTATAGGAAAACTTTGGTAAGTAGAAATATTAATTTTCTCAGCAATAATTTGGTGAAATTTAAACTGAAGTTAACTATTAAAGAACCTGTCTCTTTACAATGTCTTTGACAAGTTTATAAACTTTGAGTATAATATTACTAGGGTATTGTTATATATTATATTATAACTCGGTTTCATAATTTAGCTAAGTTTACAGCTATATACATCTTAGTCTTCTTTACTGGCACCGCTACACCGCTTACGCGGTTATAGCCGAATTAACAGCATGGCGACAGTCGTTTCTTTTTTTTTTTGCTATTTGTCACAACTTTGAAACACCAAGTACAGCCAGGCCATTCTCCCCTTGAACGGAGTAGAGGTATTCCTCTCCTCTGCTTCCACCTTGGGGTACCCCGTCGAAAACCTTCAAAGCTGCAATCCTATATTCTATCCGGACTAGTATACATAGCCCAGCCAGCGCAGCCGCTGCCTCTTGATTCGCCAAACTATGTCAATCTCGGCTTATAACTCATGAAAGTCCTCTCTGGACGAACAAAAACTGAACTATACAAGTCACTCATAATTCCCGTCTTGCTATATGGTGCAGTCGACGTTGCGAGTTTTCKAGAGAAAAGTTCTGCGAAAGAGATACGATTCTTTACGCTTTGGCCTAGTCGAATATCGCTTGTGATGGAACGATGAGCTGTAGGAGTAATACGACGATATTGACATAGTTTAGCGAATTAGAGACAGCGGCTACGCTGGATAGGCCATGTTGTCCGAATGGACAAAAACACTCCAGCTCTGAAAGTCTTCGACGCAGTACCTGCCGGGGGAAACAGAGAAAGACCTTCACTACAATGAAAAAACCAGATGCAGAAGGACCATTCTTCGCTTGGAATATCCAGTTGGCGCCACGTAGCGAAAAGAAGAAACGACTGGTGCGCTTTTGTTAACTCGGCTAAAATCGCGTAAGCGGTGTCTACGACAATAAAGAAGGAAGCTCATCAAGGGATCAATCCCCCAAACAAGTAGACATAAGGAGTCAACTAGACATCGCGCGATCCGCTAATATTGCCAAAAATAGGAAAAAACTGGTTCCCATTGTTGAAACCATTAAGCTGTGTGGACGACAAGAATTATCATTAAGAGGAACTTGCGATTTCGGATGTATTAAATTCAATGAGTCTGAACCAGATATTAATGATGGTAATTTTCRAGCTATATTACGTATGCGTCATAAATGTGGCGATATAGATTTGAAGCAACATGATGAAACTTTGCAGTTAAATGCTACATATTATAGTCCAAGTATACAAAATGAATTGATTTCTGTTTGTGGTGAAATAATTCAAAAACAACTGGTGACGGCTATTAATAATGCTAAGAGTTTTTCCTTGCTGGCTGATGAAACAACGGATATAYMWMKRMMGACAGGAACAAATGTCCATCTGTGTAAGATACACCGAGCTCCACAACAATGTTTATATCGTCCGAGAAGATTTTCTTACATTTGTTAATAACCGTAATCCGAGAAAATATACCTTACCATTGTGCAAAACTCTTCAAACAACTTCATGCGACTTAGCGGCTGCTGTACAGCACGTCGATCTCATTATAAACAATTTTAAAAATATGCGTACAAACTCAGAAACAGAGTTCGTAGATATTTCTAAAGACGCTGAGAACTTGCTTGAGTTTCTGGTTGAAACAATAGCGTTGCCTCGAATAACTGGGCGACAGCAAAACCGCGCAAACATAGTTGAAAAAGATGCAAAAAATACTACCGAATAACCATTTTACTTCCACTTTTAGATGATTTCATTAACCAATTAAAACTAAGATTTGAAAAGCATAATGTAACAGTTACACAACTTTACAAATTGCTACCAAAAGAGTGTGTAAAGGCTGGTACAGTATTTCACGAAAACACCTATTCATTTTATGAAAAATTTTTAAAAAACAATTATATTAAGTCTGACTTGCAGCTTTGGCAAACAAAATGGTGCAACGAACCCGAAATAAACATGCCTACTCCAGCAATAGAATCGCTTGAAGCCTGCAATAAAGATTTATTTCCAAATGTGCATTTTCTTTTAAAAATTTTGGTAACTTTGCCAGTTACGACATGCTCTTCCGAGCGATCTTTTTCAACTATGAAGAAGTTAAAGACGTACCTCAGACACTCAACAAGCACGGAAAGATTAAATGGTTTGGCATTAATGTCGGTTTATCGCCGTATAAATGTGCCAACAAAAGAAGTTATTGACATATTTGCTGCGGGAAAAGCTCGCCGATTAAATTTAATTTTATAAATACATATATAGTACATATAATATGTGTTTTTAACAATTTACAGGTGTAGATTAACATATGTATGTACATAATAAATGAAATATTTTTAT
>NW_017537550.1:21417-51894 GCF_001853355.1 Bactrocera latifrons | reverse complement strand
TATGATTTTTTAATATATTTTTTAAGATGTATAAGTATGTATTATGTGTAAATAATCACTGTAAAGCCTGAATAAAGATATGTACATATGTAATTTGAATTTGAAATTTTTTTTTAGTTTTAAAACTAAAAATTTACTACATTTTACTTTGAATTGTTGTTATTCATCCCTTATAAGGAATTGTTTTCATATTTTCTCTTTATGTAAAAATAATATAAGAGTTCAGAACTTACGATGGAGAAAAACAATTACAGTAACTAACGCGAATTTAAATAGTTCCTTTCAGGATATGATACCGAGGGGTCTATTTCAATATTGTTGATACGATTAAAAAATTAAATATTGCCTGAACCCACAAATAATTAAAGATGCAACCATAGCTACGGTCTTATCCTTTACTCCCTCATTTTCTCCGATTTTGTTTTCATTAAAGAAACCATCAAACGGTGAAGTAATGCATACTTTCTGTTGTTAAAAATTTAATTGCACATCACACTTCATAAAAGCCTTAGAAAATTCGTTTAAACGTGAATAATATGGTGAGCAGAGTAAAGTCAAATAAAAATAGAAAAACGAGGATAGAGGCACTAAGTTTCGTGAAGAACTACTTCGTATGACAAGATTTCTTGGAGCTTTGCTAAACTGACGTCACGACAAATATATATTCTCATATTATTCACTCCATCAATACATTACTACTAGCAATACTCATACGCAACTGAGGTCACAAAGTAACGGCAATTGAACTAGGCATCCTCCTTAATTTCAACGCAACATAATATTCGCTGCATATGAGTATTCACTATAGAGCAATTTATGGCCACAAGTTGGTCAGTGCATACATACAAAGTTATATACTTCTACGCATATGTGCACGCAATTGCTTCCTCAAATACATTTTCGTAGGACTGAACTTTGCGCGTCAATTAGCTGTGCGAATATTTTGAGAAGTTGAGAATATCCGATTTAACTATGCAGCAAATTAATGCTCATTGCCAATATTGAATTACGACCAATGAATGTGGAATGCCAATATGGCGTATGCATATACTTGTACGTATGCATATATGTACATAAGGGCAAAATTTTTTTTTAACTGAGAAAGATAAAAGTCAAGTGAACGAGTGTGGGTATTTTACAAACCCATAAACCAAAATGACCACCAGGATCGTTTCAGAAGTCTTAATTCTCCCGGTCTTGCAGCTTAGACTGTAAGTTTCAGGCTTATATTTTAATCAGATTTTGACCTGTTGCATCTCATTAACAAATCAATCATTACATAGCTGAGATTTTGAGCTGAGGTGTACTAAGCCACCTAAAAATATCAGAATGCTTTACGGTCTTGTGACTTCAAAGCGAATTTTGAACACAGATTAACACAGAACTATACTATTTAGCTTTTATAATACATATATTCGCCGATAAATGATTTGCATGATATCGATTCTTCAATGTGACACCCAAAAATATCTCTTTTCGTGGTGCATTAATCACGTCATATTAAAACCACATTTCGTCGGGAATAGAGAAAAGTGTTTCTGATTCAATATTTTAGTTAAGTCGAGAACCTATATTATTCGCATCGTTTCGAAATATTTCTTCTACTCCGGACGCTAGCATAGCCGCTGTATATTCATTCACTGGACTATCTGGTCATCGTTTCATTGACTGCGGTACTCTCCGTTGTCAATGCGCGAATGACTCTAAATCTCCCGCAGTACCTTTCCCTCGAAAACTCGTAGCTTCGTGTCATCAGATGTTGTCATCGTCCTTACCATATACCACATATTAGGCAGGGCGCCAATTGTATCGACCAAAGTACGAGGTGTATTCAAAAAGTATCGCGAATTTTGTATTTTTTCAAAAATTATTTATTTATTCATGAATATCTATTTTGTCCCCTTCAAAGTAATCCCCATGAAATATTATACACTTGTGCCAGCGGTTTTTCCAATCTTCGAAGCACTTCAAAAAATAATTTTTTTTATCTTCTTTAGCTCCTCCTTCGATGCCGTCTTTATCTCGTCAAGAGAAGCGTAACGTCCTCCTTTCATGAGCCTCTTCAGTTTAGGGAACAAGAAAAAGTCACAGGGGACCAGATCTGGCTAATACGGTGGCTGCGGCATCATTAGTGTGTTGTTGTTTTTGGCCAAAAAGTCGCGCACAAGCAACGATGTGTGATCAGGGGCGTTATCGTGGTGCTAAAGCCAATTTTTGTCACATCTTCTCGGCCTTCTGAGAACATTTTGTACCACCGATAAACGTTGCTTCGGTTTAAGGTAGCTTCTCCGGAATGCATCCGCGCACTTAATTTCGTTTTTCACACAAAATTTGAAACAGGTTCTTTGATCCATTTTTTTGAATAGGTAAAAATCGAAGACGATCCAAAACCCGTGCAAGCAAAGCAGCTGTCAACAATTAAATGAACATTCAAAATGACCGAGCTTGTCGGTATAAGTGAGAGACATGACATGACATACGTAACCCGCGAAAATTCAAAATTTTTGAACACTGATATCGCTACCGGCGTGCTATAGCTAGAACGTTCGATAGTATTATTTTTCATCTGACGACTGGAGGCCAGGAAGGTGTACTTTTTCGGTAGGCAAAACAAACTATTTTATTTTTAGGTAAAAAGGCTTTGTTTGAGCTTTGGCGATACAGCATAGAAAGCGACTAATGAATAGGTAAAAATGTTTAAAGGTGTTGAATATTATATTTGAAGGTGTTGAATATGACATTTGTGCCGGTCCTCGGCGGTTATACAACTGGTTTTTTCGGCAAAATTAATTAATTTTATTCAAAATAGTCTCCTTCTGCTTCAATACAGCCTTTTATACGGTCCAAAAGTACGTCGAACGAGCGTTTTAGCTCGTTGGCCGGTATGGCCGCCAGTATGCCGGTAGCAGTCTTTTGAATGGCCTCTACGCCTGCATAACGCTTTTCTTTCATGGAAAAATGCATTTTTCCGAAAAGGAAGAAGTCGCACGGTGCCATATCAGGTGAATATGATTTTTGGTCAAATAATCGTCCTTCGAATGTTCTGAGCAATTTGTGGTCGTTAGTCAATTTGTGCGGAACAAATCGTGCACACACCTTTCGAAATCCCAAATATTAGGTCAAAATGCGATAAATCGATATTTTGGTGATGTTCAATTCCGGTTTCATGAATTTGAATGATGATTTCGGCTGATTTTTGATGAATTCACCCACAGTTTCCATGGAATTTCCGGTGGTCACGGAGTTTGATTGGCCCACATATTGATCGTCATTTACCACTTTGAAAACTTTGAAACCACTCGTGCACCCAAAGTACCTCAATATCAATTTTCCATATTAGAGCAACCATAAGATTTCTTAGTCTACAATTTGTGTGCAAAAACTACAAGCAACTGAATTGAGAACTAAAAGAAAAATGGATAAAAACGTTCAAGTGCTGTGAAGAGGGCGATGTATAGCAAAGATTGATGGTAGAATGAGCATATCGTCATCTGAAATGCGAAATAACGTATCAAAAAAAATTCGAAATTGAGTGTCGCATTGATTACGCTTCATTACTTCAAATTACATACATAATATTACATATGTTCAACATTTTTAGGTTCTACGCTCAGAATAAACCAGTTTTAAAAATATAAAAATTTTGTTTCACTCATGTTCCATTTTATTTCGTGTTTCATTCATGCCACTGTAAATTTCCGAAAATGTTGTTACGTTATTTTGCATTTCAGGTGACGATATGAAAGAAAATCCAAGAAATGGAGTGCATCTATACAAAACATAGGCTATAATAAAAGACAAATTTTACATTTTTAAACACCAACAAATACCGCAGGGCTAATTTCGGTTGCAACCGAGCTTTTTATACATATACAACTTCCAGCAATGGAAGCCATTGAAATACCTTACGATGCAAAACGTCAACCAAAGGATCGGAATTTAAGAAGTTTTATAGTATACATATATTCTATATAACTCATAAACTGGCCGAGGGATATGGGTAATCAGTGAGGTATTGTCGCGATTCAAGCCATTTTTGGCATACATACATACCATTGTCAGAGATGTACTATCCCGGAATTTCAATTATATATTTTATAAATTGA
Source organism: Bactrocera latifrons (assembly GCF_001853355.1). NCBI lineage: Eukaryota > Metazoa > Arthropoda > Insecta > Diptera > Tephritidae > Bactrocera > Bactrocera latifrons. Next base: position 47,788 of record NW_017537550.1, on the reverse strand, counting down.
CTGATATTTTCGGTCAACTACAGCTACTGAGGTGCACATAGTCGGTACCTAGGGTCCTGAACAGTGTTGGTAGGATTTGGACAATTTTTGGTCAAAAGGTGCCTTCCTTGAAGGGAATTGTTAGTGCAAAATTGTATTATTTTCATTACTTCTTAATTTGTGTACTGGAAAGGGAAAGAATCAAATGGAATTTTAAATTGTGTTATATGTGAAGTAGGCGTGGTTGTTGCCCTATTTTCACACTGTAACATAGGAATGTTAGAAAAATGATACATACTAAATTTTGTAGGTAAAATTTAATGTCTGTGGGGTGTTTAGTTATGAACTTATTGCGCTTTAGGTAATTTTCAACAAGTTATACATTCATTTTCACACTGTCGGTAAGAGTTCTTATAATATTTTAGCTCATGAAAATTGGTTATTGTAACTTTAGTGGTTTAAGAGATATGTACATGTATTAGAAGACGTTTCCACGCCCACCTTTTCATAACTTTTTACCCACGGATGCCCTCTCTACTGCGACCCACTTTTCCAAATTACAATTTTATATCTTAATTTAGTGCCCACTCTATGCAATTTGTAGGCGTATCAGTGGTCCGATTACTTCCATACTACGAACTCACAATATTTTTGTACCAAGGAATCTGCACACCAAGTTTCATTAAGATATCTCACAGGACAGGCTGACGGACATACAGACAGCCACCCAGATTTCAACTTTTCTCATCATCCGGATCATTTATATACATATGTATAATCCTATATCTGTCTAGAATAGTTTTAGGTGATACGTACAACCGTTAGGTGAACAAAACTATAATACTCTGTAGCGACTGGTTGCTGAAGTATAAAAGATGTACAAAAGCGATTAAAAGACTATCTGATGGTGGAAACGTGAAGCACGTGCATTTTGAAAGCTTAAAAGTAGTGCAGAGACAAAAGTTGAAACTAGGAAATTACACTTTGAAGAATAGACAATTTTTAAAATGTGCGCAAACTATGTACGAAAGGAAGTGAAGCGATAAAGGTAGAAGCGGACAACACTTAAGATGAATTGAAGATCATTTGGAAATCAGCATTTAATTGGATTGAGGTTGACATAGCTGATCTTTCACTCTGTGGAGGTGAATAGCGAAACTCTCGGAGACACAATAGCCGCATATATAGTATGTGCAACTATGTAACTGGCGTATGTTGCAGGTCGGCAACTTTGGAAAGATGTCACACAGAGTTCAGTTTCAGTTAAACATGAATGATTAATGACCTGCACAGAACACTTTCAAGTTGGTACGTGCATATGCTTAGCCAGGTGTGTGTGTATATTAATGCCTCATGTCACTTTGCGCACATTCATTCAGCAGTTTGAATGAAATTCATTTATAATGTTACTCCATGTAATTTTTATGAATTATTGAAAGCCGTTCCTTCCATTTTCGTTCTTTGGCGTCCTTACCATGAGGTTCTGAACTCAAGTACCCAATAAGTTTCATCGACTTCTATTTTATCCGTATATACAGTGCGTTCAAACAATATTTTTTTTTTACTTTGTGCAATCAAGTAGCGTAAAACTGTAAACCCATTTAATAAAAGGAAAAGTCGTTGAAACCTAGTACGTAGGTTAATTAGTAAAAAATTTTCGTTCACTGATTGGCGTAATCGTTCAACTCTCACGTTATTAAAATAGATAATGTGCCATTACTAAGCGCTAACTTTAGATATAAAAGTGTGATTTGGTTCTGAGGATTGCAAGGAGTACCTGTGGCCATAATTTTTTGAAAAAGTGGGCTTTGCACCGTCATCTAAGAGCTGAATATACATACATCCTAAACTATTAAAACTTTAATAACAAAATACGCTGAAATATTTCACGAAAAATTCTTGAGAGCAGACTTTTTAACCAGAAATTGTTTAAATACAATAAAAACTGTTCAAGCCCCTAGGTACCGAATATTTAGACCCTAGTACCTAGAGTTGGAAGATAAGTTCGAATATGATCGTAATAGGGCCACTGCCACGTCCATAAAACGCTATTAAATCAAAACCTGCACTAAATTAAGATATATGGTACCACTGTAATTTGGCAAAAGTATTTTCAGAATAAAGGCAGACCTGTGAGATGAAGATGAACATGGCCCCGCTCTCAGATATGAGATAAAAGACATACATTTATTCAGGACAAATCCCTTAGCCCCCTAAAGGCAAACGTCAAACATATCATCATAAGATTTATTTTTTTTTTATTTTTTTGTGCTCACAGGTGAGAAGGTGCCGGTTAAGGTCAAAATAAAGAAATGTGCGGTGTGGTTTCAATTAAAAATTAATTTTATTTTAAAGGAAAAGAAAATAAGGAAAAACAAAAGAAGAATTAAAATAACTACTAATTTTTGTGGTGATAGTAAAAAAAAAGTACGGGTACGTGATCATACTCATCAAAGCGGACATCCGCGACTGGGCATTTAGTTTCTTTCCTACCGGTCTTGATGGTGGGAAATTTGGCCGACATGTAGGACAATTAAGTTTGTAAGCAACAGGACCAGCAGCAATTTCTTCACGGAACTCAGGCAACTTTAACAGCTTGGGATCTTGCGCTGATAGAATATTGTTGTCATTTTCTAAATGCAGACTTCGATGCGAAATATAGGTATGCATTTGTCGCAGCCATATCTAAGTAATGGTAAAAAAGGCGTGTCATCGGATTTTGATTATCCATTCATTCACTCTACTCTCCCCATATGTCCATTATATTTCCGTATAATTTGGGGGCAATCTACATCAATATGCTGCTTTTGTTTTCGATCGCAGCATGCAACTTTGGCCGATTACTCGTTTTCCGTTTTTCTTTTAAATGGCTGAATGATAACGTAAGTTGATCCCAATCGGACTATCTTGTTGTCTTTCCAAAAAACCGTGTTAATATCGACACCCTATGGAGCACCCACGTACTCATTTGAGTAGCCACTTTCTTCGTTTTTTATATCCTTAACCAACGGAAACTTGCATTTTGGTATTCACCCAAGCCGTATATGCCCCTTGCGCATAAATATATCAACAAAGATAACGATGTATAGAATTTGGCGAAGTAGACAATGTGATGAGGAAAATCTGGTATTATTTGTGTTAGTTGTTCAACGATATTTGCAGCCACTCGATTTGTTTCTTCCAAAGTCAATAGAACTAGTTCTTTTATAAAAAAAATAGCAGAACACTTGCATCGGTGTGTCCAACTTTGTGAGACGCGGCGGTAAGTGCGAGTTGACGCGGAAAGCCACTTCATTGTCATGCAAACACATATTTTTGTTTCGCCAAATAGGCTGACTTCGAAAACGTACTACTGCAAAGTTTTGATGCTGTTTTACTACAGTATTTATACACTTTATGTATGCAACGTCAAATAACATCGTATTACTATGCATTGTACATTTTTACTGCAAAGTTTATTTTCGCAAACAGCTGTTTTAGAAATTTAAATTCAACGAGCGTAAAAATATCAAAATGGATCAAAATAAAGCAAAAAGAGCAATTATAAACGTTTTAAACCTTTCTCTGAAAATAAATGATCAAATAACATTAAAATTTTTCGTAAAATATTTAAATCAAAATATAAAAGAGTGTGCATTTTAAACAATTTCCAAAATAATAATGATAAAAAGCACATTAGAAGAAAGGCGCATAAAAATTCGGGATTCTGGAAAACTATTAGCGAAGTGCCACGTGTAAGGTAACTATACAAACAATATATACTTAAGTATAAATTTTATATATTTTACAAAAGCCATTATAGAGAACACCTCGAATTGGTAGGCCTTGCTTATCATTAGAAAGATGTATGCACTCAGCAGCCTAAAACCGATAGCATAAGCTATTACAATAGAAAAGGACAATTTCAATTGTTGTACAGGTAAGTATTATCTTCTTCAGGTATATTTGACACTAAAATGTAACTTCTATGTATGTGCGTTTCACTGATGTATTCGCTGGATATTCAGGACGGTGTCATGCAACCGCAACATCCCGATACGATAAGCTATCATAAACAAGACGATTAAAATTTCGCCACAATATCATTTATTGGGAGACGGTGCTTATCCATTAGAGACTTTTTTAATGGTACCGTACAAAGATAATGGGTATCTTACACAAAAACAAAAAATATACAACTATGTGCTAAGTTCGACAAGAGTCTTCATAGAGCAGGCTTGGATATTTTGAAAAACAAAAAATTTCGGATTCTTAAGTATTTTGAAATCCAGAACTTGGTCTTGGCAAAGCACATAATAATGGCTTGTATGGTGCTTAAGAATTTTGTTATTAACAACGAAGATTGTAATATTGACCAAGAAACTATAATAAATCAAAAAGACGTTGAATATAATTCACAACCTGATGTGTCCAGAAATTTATTAAGAGAAGAAGCGATACGAAAAAGAACTAATCTAACTACTTTACTTTCAGCTAAATATTTACATGCCTTAATGTAATGGCTGAGGCATAAGTCTACATGTTAATTTTCAATTCTCTTGTAATGTTATTTTTTTGCTAAATTAATCTAAAATTTTTAATTTGAATTTTAGTTTACTATGTTTTTATAAGATATTTGACAATCATACACTTACTTCCCCATTAAACTGTGAAATTTAATACTTTATTTTTAAAGTTGTATTAACATTTATTTATAATTTGTACATTATGTGCATTAAAGATATGAATAAATAAATTCATTTAGAATGAAATATACGTTACGATTATTTAAAAATATAACATTGAAAAAAATCGTAACATGCTTTGCACAGCACATAAACTCTGTCAGTAATGTATTCTATTGGTTATTTGACATATATGTCAGTAGCAAACGGAGGCTTCGCATTTCTTCCATTTTTTGTTTATCCACTTCCAGCTTTTCTTTTTCTACCTGCATCAATCCTCTTAAAATTTATTTGTCTGCAAAGGCTTCTTTTTCTAAAAAACTTAGAACCTTGTACTTCTATCGATCTGACTTTGATTTTGACTTTGGCGATGTGCTATCTAATTCACGAAAATCGTTAGTATCACCGGTTGCACTCAATATATCACATAGCGATGAATCTAAAGCCTCCTGGTTACATCGCTGCGAGTGCCGTACACATCGTCCATTTTCTCGTAAAATTCTCAGTGGGTGGCAGCTTCTCCTGATGTATTGTTTCTCTTCTTAATTCATTTGTACGTTACCATAGAATTGAGAAATTTCCTGGTTATATCATCACGGCTAAATGGGAATCAACTTCTCTAATATTATTTAATATTCTTTCTCACAGCACTGACCTTTTTTACGTTTGGCAGCGAAATCGCCCTCATAACGCAGTTGGGTGGTCAGAAGCAGCTTTTTGCGCTCATAATTGCATGTTTTGCTAGATTCACTACAAATAAACCATTTAAATATAAATTAATAAACCAATAATAGCAATGCTTACCAATCTGAGTCCGCTATCGTTGCTTTCAAACTTTGAAATGTATCAAGTTTCTTAGTGATGCACGATTTTCTCTATCACTGCGCATCGTCTACCGAGTTAATGCGTTTCAAAATATGATGCAATGTAGTAAATACTGCGGATGCTTTATCGAACTTCGAACTTTGTTCGTATGCAAAGCAAAATCATTTGCACTTTTCAAGATATTTTCAATACCTATAACACATATGTATGTTAGCGATTGAGGCAATCAAGTGTAAACTTTGAATGAAAAATAAATACCTGAACATGTAAAACCATCAGATGAGAGAATGACTACGGGGCCAGTAGTTTTCGGAGTTGGTACTGTTGATCGAGAAGATCTTCTTTTTGCATTCAAATATATTGCTATCAATGACCTTGCTGCAGTAGAGGAAGATGCTTCAGATATTTTAGTAAGCATAGATGATTCTACAGTTAGATCAATTGAACTTATGTATATTCAAGGACAAATAGGTGATTTGTATAAATGAATCAGTTACTTTATTCATTTTCTAAATCCACGGTGAAATAGCATGCTCATATTCCGGAGAGATTTCATCAGGGATATAATCGCGGTCGTCCAATTCATCGTCACTGTTAATATCACTATTATCCTATATTTCAAGTAATTCCATTAATAGAGCAACTCCTTATCACTAGCTTAGTTAGATTCAATTTCCTGCCATCTGTATGCTTCATGTCTTGAAAAATAAAAATAAAAATAAAAAATACTACCACTCAATACTAGCAAGAAATACCTAAGAAGAATTTCGTGTAAACAGGCAATGCCGCCTCGAGGCGGCCTTTGTGTTCTTAAAACTCAATAATATTTTTTATTAAAAAGTGCAATAACTTAAAATAAATTAACTTACTTATTAACAAAAAAATTTTTCCGTATGAATATTTCGACAAAACAGTTTATTTTTCCTTTGAAAATTTTGAAATCAGCGCTGGAATTAATTGAACTTTAACACTGAAATCTGCATTCAACTGACGAAAACAACAAAACGAAACTTCACAATACATATGTATATTGATACTAAGAAAATATAAATCTATGAATTATCTAACGGTTCCTACAACAATTGTGGACAAAAATAAAATATCTTAGTAGTTTGTGACAATTTATTAATGGCCGCCTCAGGACGGTCTTGCTTGTTAGAGGGTTAACTACCATTTCTTCTTCTTCTTTACTAGACACCGCTGACGCGTTTATAATCTAGTTAACAACAGCGCGTCAGTCATTTCTAAGTTTGACAATGTGGCGCAAAATGGATATTCCAATTGAAGCCAGGTCCTTCTGCACCTGGTCTTTCCAATAGAGTGCAGGTCTTCCTCTTCCTCTGCTTCCCCCGGCGGGTACTGCCTCGAATACCTTCAGAGCTGGAGTGTTCATCTATTCGGACGACATGACCTAGCCAGCGTAGCCGCTGTCTTTTAATTCGCAGAACTATGTCAATGTCGTCGTATATCGTATATCGCATACAGCTCATTGTATCATTAAATGCCATATTGGAGGCGGCCAGCGTTCAAAGAACCATAAATTTTGCCTGAAACTTCGTTTGGTATGAAACGGTAAGGAGAAGTCTTTCCCGATTATGGTGGAGCTTTTGATATTACTCAACGTCAATTTACACAGCCGTATTAGTTTTGCGGGTATACCAAATTCAGACATAGCGAAATAGAGGCAGCTTCTTTTTATGCTGTGAAAAGCAGCTTGAAAATCGACGAAGAGTTTATGTGTGTCGATCCTCTTTTCACGGATCTTGTTTGGTCAGATGCATGTCACTGTGCAAAATCGCATGACCGTGACCATAAATAAGGCTATTCACTTTTGAGAGAGCACGGTTATGCATATGCACATCAGTTCTTACATCCATATACATATGTTACGGTTTTCTATGATTTATACATAATTGCATTTTTATACTCTCGCAACAAAGTTGCTAAGGAGAGTATTATAGTTTTGTTCACATAGCGGTTGTTTGTAGGTCCTAAAACTAAAAGAGTCAGATATAGAGTTATATATACCAAAGTGATCAGGGAGACGAGTAGAGTTGAAATCCGGATGCCAACTGTAACTTGAGTAAAAATTGAGATATCATGATGAAACTTGGTACATGTATTTCTTGGCTCCAAAAGAAGGTTAAGTTCGAAGATGGGCAAAATCGGCCCACTGCCACGCSCACAAAATGGCGRAAACCGAAAACCTATAAAGTGTCATAACTAAGCCATAAATAAAGATATTAAARTGAAATTTGGCACAAAGGATCGCATTAGGAAGGGGCATATTTGGACGTAATTTTTTTGGAAAAGTGGACGTGGCCCCGCCCCTACCAAGTTTTTTGTACATATCTCGGAAACTACTATAGCTATGTCAACCAAACTGTACAGAGTCGTTTCCTTCAGGCATTTCCATATACAGTTCAAAAATAGAAGAAATCGGATAATAACCATGCCCACCTCCATACAAAATCACTAAAAGTGCGTTAACCGACAACAAAAAACGTCAGAAACACTGAATTTTACGGAAGAAATGGCAGAAGGAAGCTGCACCCAAGCTTTTTTTTTTAATTTTAAATGGGCGTGGCGTCGCCCACTTATGGAGCAAAAACCATATCTCAGGAACTACTCAACCGATTTTAATGAAATTCGGTATATAATATTTTCTTAACACCCTGATGACATGGACGAAATCGGTTCAAAACCACGCCTTCTTCCAATATAAAGCTATTTTGAATTCCATCTGATGCCTTCTCTGTATAATATATACATTAGGAACCAATGATGATAGCGGAATAAAACTTTACACAAATACGGTATTTGAGCTGAGGTATCCCTTGTGGAAAAATTGTCGTGATCGGACTATAACTTTTTAAGATCCCTGATATCAAACACGAAGAACTCAGTGTCTAACCTAACCTAACCTAATTTTTCAACAAAAATATCGGTAAATCTCTCAGATATTTTCATGTAAATCAATAACGCAAACCTCCCAATCTCGCAATAAAGTTGCTAATAACGGTATGCATCATCAGATATACGGTTACATATACCAAAGTGATCAGGTTGACGAGTAGAGTTGCAATCCGGATGTCTGTCTATACGTCCGTGCAAGCTGTAACTTGAGTAAAGATTTAGATATCTTGATGAAACTTGTCATGCGAGAGTACAAAATGTTCGGTGACATCCGAACGTAGCCCTTCCTTACTTGTTTATTCTCATTTTCGCTTGTACTTTGCAAGCAGGTACATATATACATATGCAGAAACATACGTATTGCATACCTACGCCCTCATAAGCATATACGAGGTGTGTTCAAAAAGTATCGCGAATTTTGAATTTTCGCGGGTTACGTATATTCGAATTTCGAATTTTTTGTGGCGCTATGTAGGTACTGGTAAAATGGATCAAAGAACCTGTATCAAAGAGCGTGCCGGACGCCCGAGCACTTCAACAACAGACGAAAAAATTAATGAAGTGGAGAAAATGATATTGGTCAATCGTCGAATCACCGTTAGAGAAATTGCTGAGGACCTAAACATATCGATTGGCTCGTGCCATTCGACTTTTATTAATGATGTTGGTATGAGACGGGTGGCTGCGAAATTCGCAACAAAATTGCTCAATTGTGACCAAAAACAGCATCGAATAAACATTGCTAATGAGATGTTAAATTCTGTCCGCGACGACCCAAATTTGCTCTTGAGGGTCATAACTGGTGACGAATCGTGGGTTTATGGTTATGATGTGGAAACCAAAGCTCAATTATCTCAATGGAAGCTGCCGCATAAACCAAGACCGAAAAAAGCGCGCCAAGTTCGGTCGAATGTGAAAGTTTTGCTGACAGTTTTCTTCGATTGCAGGGGCGTGGTGCATCATGAGTTCTTGCCAAAGGGAAGAACGGTCAATAAGGAATATTACCTGCAAGTTATGCGCAATTTGCGAGAAGCAATCCGCCAGAAACGCCCGGATTTATGGAAGAACAAAAATTGGTTTTTGCACCACGATAACGCGCTTGCGCACACATCGTTGCTTGTGCGCGACTTTTTGGCCGAAAACAACACACTAATGATGCCGCAGAGATAAAGACGGCATCGAAGGAGGAGCTGAAGAAGATAAAAACAAAAATGATTTCTTGAAGTGCTTCGAAGGTTGAAAAAACCGTTGGCACAAGTGTATAATATCTCATGGAGATTACTTTGAAGGGGTCAAAATAGATATTCATGAATAAATAAATAATTTTTGAAAAAAAACACAAAATTCGCGACACTTTTTGAACATACCTCGTACGCACAAGTGCACATATCCAATGAGGAAATTAAGCACAAGAAGAAATATAAACCGGTGCTAGAATAATATTAAGACTTTATTAGTATACCATTAGGAGTGTTAAGAGTTTAAATTAATGTAAAATTTAAATTAAATAAAATCAAATTATTAACTGGACATTAATTTATTATTCGACTCCTACATAATTTGGCGACGGTGACAGGACGTGTGTTCTACATTTAATATTTTCGATCAAGAAAAGCAAATAGATTAATGTCCAAGTTAATTTAAATACTTCGTTTGTGTTATACTGGCAAGAGCTGGCTTTGCGTTTGTTCAACCAAACGGAATTTGCCCACACCATCTCATCATCAGAAGCTGTGTAGCGGTATCCAATAACGGATTATTTGGATTGTTATACCCGGACAGCATTCTGTGTAATAGCAATTCTACATTCGGGATCCTCTCATCAACATCTGTCGAAGTTACCGATAGTTCGTCAACTCGTCGCAGTCTCCGTGCAAGGATACCGGACTCTTTTCAGTACAGTTTCATCGGATTGCTGATCTGATTTTGTTACATCTACAACAACAGCATTGCATTCTTCACTGCTCAGGTACTCTTATATATATTTATATATATTTATTTCGTGCCTTCAAATGCCTAACAACAGTAWAGCCAATGTGCCTAACATGGCTGATGAGGAACAATCGAGTTTGTCCTCGCTAATTCAAACGCGTTCAGCGATTCTCCGCAAACTACATAGTATAAAGCAACGAATTTCTTGTGAAGAAGTCGATAGTGATACGCATGTTCTCGAATGTCGGCTACAAATTGTTGAGTCCTACTTTCAACATATTTATGACATCCAGAACAATATTAAAGCTCTTTCTCTGTCAGACCAATCTGAAGCAAAAATTAAAGAAACGTACATTTCAATAATTTTTGACCTACAGCACTGATTTTGGTACATAGCATTTTTATGACATTATATATGTTGGTGTTAAATTTCAATAATATCCGCCCACCTCCCATACAACTAAATTCTCTTTTATCAAGTCTCTTTTAGCAACTTTTTTACATCTTCGTGACATTCGAATTTTTTTAATTTTATTTTAGTACGAAAAATGTTTATGTACGGATCCGAAGACATTAATAAGTAATGCATCACATCTCCGTTAGTGGATATGCGTCCAATTCTTCTGGAATGATACATCCTATAATTCCTGTAATCCTTGTTGCGTGCTTCTTGCGCTTCCTCAGATAACATTCCTATGAAAAACATTACAACTTGCATAAATTAAGATATAAAATTAAAAAAGGTTAACCAAAACTCACCTATTGGTAAAATAGCCTCTGAAATAATTTTGCTGCCATGGATTAAAAATTTGTGAATAGTTATAGGCATATACATAATACCAATCATAAATGTCAACATACAGTTTGGCGGTATCCAGTCGTTTCTTTTTTTCGCAAGGTGGCGCCAATTGGAGATTCTAAGCGAAGCAGGTTCTTCACCTCCCGTATGTATGACAAATACGTCATAGGTAGAAAATGTTGTTTGCAAATTTCCAGATCGACATCTCAAAAAGTGAAGGACAAGGTGGCGTATATACAGACGGACATGGCTAAATCGGCTCAGATCATCTACCTAATCGGTCGAAAGTTCGTTGAATAAAAATATTAAAGAAGTAAAGAATATGAAAATCGTCAAGAAAGTGTAATGACAACAGAGACAAAATCGTTTCGGTTTCACATTCATGGAAGGCAAAATAATTGCCAATGAAGCATGAGTTTATAATTTTTATATGCAACCATGTCAACAATCATCGGAACGGAGAAAATCCGTCGAAAGCGATCGGAAATATAGAAGGATAATTCAGGCATTTTACATGATGATAATACATCAACGCATCGAATTACGATTGTGGCCGAATTTACGTGGAACCCGTTTTCAATGGATGGATGGAAGATAAAAAACAAAATTTGCGGAAAATCTGAAGGCCATCCCAAAAAGTACTTATGAAAGACTTACAAAAATAAAATCATGGGATAAGTGTATATTAAATCTGGTGGGGATTATTTGAAGGCGACAAAACAGGTTAGGTTAGGTTAGATGGCTGATGTGCGATGACGTGCGATCTACGTGACTGGACATTTGTGAAGCCATTGAAAATAAGAACTCCCATGTTCGGACTTACATATCGGCAAAACGCTTAGTAACCAATACAAATTTGCAAAGCCAACTATCTATTAGTAGAGCGCATGAGGATGCAGGAGCACCGACCCGTTCCCATTCTACCGATAATGATTCTATCGTTTCATTGCTTGCTAGGTCATCAGCTTTGCAATTTGCGGCTTATTTCATTTAGCCATCCCGGCCCCATTAGGCGAATATTCAGCCTAGCAATCTCTGTAGTTGCTGGAGAGTTGCAACTACGTTGCTGAGCCCTGTAGCAGGGCGATGCTGTGGCGCTTTTGGACGACGCCTGGTTGGTGCAAAGTGGTGCGGACGCCATTGATTGGGCTCAGGCCGGGCTGCAGTGGTTCGGCGTCGTACCGTCCTGGTTGCTTGCCTTGATCTACCCGTGCTTGAGGCAGCTGGCCGACCTACATCGCGTCGTGGGGTCCTGTGCAGCAGCGTGTGATGTGGTCTGCTACACGTTTGGCATAAATCGTCGGAGGCGCATTCCTGCGTCACATGTGTGTGCGACAGGCAGTTGAGGCAGTGCTCATGTGCCTGGGCAACACGCTGGCCTTGTGTCGGCGATAAATCCTTAAAGAGTCTACAGTGCTATAGTCGGTGTTTCCGGCGACATAGCGGGCATCGGATGCGACGCGGCTCGGCTTGGGCGGATAGCGTTGATGGATCTGCTTGTGAGCCACTACCAGAAGCGGTAGTTGATGCAGTAGCATTGGTTGGGCGGGGCGTAGGGATAAGCCCGGTATGTGCCACGTTGGTTGCCGACCGAACAGTTGGGGTTGGTGTAATAGACATCCATCTTGATCTCTGTAAAAAATTGCACTTGAATATACATGGTAGTATATAAATGGAATGTGCGATTGTGCCACATTGTGTGGCATGACTGGGTCGTCGTGTTGACCGACCATTTCTGTAATTTTTATTGTTATTGTTAACGGTTGGTTGCGGGTTGCAGTTTTATTGATTTATTTTCTTTGTTTGATTGATTTTTGTTTGTGTTTCGTCATTATGTTCGAATTATTTAGTATCGGATTTTCGCTATTATCCGCGGTTGGTGGAAAGCATAATTGAACCAGCGGTCTGGTGAGTATTCCGCTTTGAGTACGGAAATCAACGACCCGGATGTGACCGTCTGGGCCCGAAAGGGAGCTTTTCTATACGGCCAAGTCACCACTCGGTAGGTGGGAGACAATCGTCGTTAATAAGTACACAATCTCCAAGCTTTACCGCATTTTCTGACGTTTTTCATCGATACCCTACTGCTTTTGTCGTAAAACAGACAAAGACAGCCACGTAGCCTTTCATTAGTGTGGGAGACCTTAGCATGGACRCTTTTATCTGAAAAGGCCCAGCAAAATCGACACCTGTAATGGTGAAAGGCAGAGCGAAGTTAAAGCGTTCCGGTGGAAGTGCTGCCATAATCTGCGTCTTCATCTTCTGTTTATGCATAGTGCAAATCTTGCAAATGTAAATGCACTTTTTTATTTGATGCTTAAGTCGGGTAATATACATAGAACTCTCGGCGGATTATATGTTGCATTAGACATTGGAGTTAGTACTAAGAATGAGCTCTTTTTGTCAATTGGCTTCGATCCTCTTAGTTGTGACATCTCGCAGCTGAAGTGGTGGGACTGAGTATAAGTGGTAAGAGCGACCTTTGCCTTTTCTATATCTAGGTGCGGCAATGTATCGCCTTGAGAGTATAGCGCGGGTTCTCCCTTCACTCTAATTTAAAGTCGCTTGATGAAATTTAACATGTAAGCGATTACCCTGAGTGCTCTGGGGTATGATGAAAATCGCTCAAGGATGTCCGTATCATCCAGTGTCGTGTGAAAGGAGTCGATTTTTCGACTTTCGGGGACAATTATGTAGCGCGTGGGCCATCGTGTCCAAAAATCGCGGGATTCTGTTAACTATCGAGGACCACCCCACCAAAGAGTGGTGGTTGCAAGGTGCAGACGATTGGATATTTTTTGACGGTTTGTTATTGGCGTATTTTTTGTATTTTATTGTTTTAATTTGATTCGTTTATTTTGTCTCGATAAAATCGGTTTGTTTTTTGCGGTTTTCGGATTCGAGTCCAAGCCGCCACTCAGTAGGGGGTAGACAATCATCATGGATGAGGACACAGTCTCCAAGTTTAGGCGCTTGTTCAGGAGTCCCCCAACGTTATCTTTTGTGGAGATCCTTTATGTACTCGTCCTTCCATCGGCGGATGAAATCATCATAGAGAATTTTAATTCTTTCCCGATGTCGAGTGRCACTCGTTTTAGGAAATCCACAAATTGCTTTTCTGTAGCTCGTTGAGCTCCAATGAAAGTTTTGCTATTATCGCTCATGATCTTTGATGGGTAGCCAAGTCGAGCGGTGAAGCGAGTAAATGTAGCGAGAAAAGCCTCCGTCGTCAGATTACTACATAGCCCAAGGTGTAGTGCCTTTGTCGTGAAACATACAAAGACAGCCACATAGCCTTCCATGAGAGTGGGACACCTTAACATGGACGCTTTTACCTGGAAAGGCCCAGCAAAATCAACACCTTTGACCTCTCTGGAATTACTATGGGATGGCGTTCATTTTATGATGGGCTTGAAATAGCAAGCCGACCATTAGCACGAAGCAAACCTTTCGTGTCCAAAAAARGGTTTAGAACTAAAAGTGAGCTTTTTTTTTTTATCAATCGGCTTCGATTAGTGTGACCTTAGCCTTTTATAACTCTAGGTGCGCCACTGTGTTGCATTGGAAATTATGTGATCCCTTGACTTTGCTTTTGAGTTGCTCATCAAATTTGAACATGTAAGCAACTACTCTGAGAGCTCTTGGAAACGATGAACATCGTTTAAGGACATCGGCATCATCAAGTAATGTGTGAAAGGTGGAGATTTTTCGACCTTATGGGGCGATTATGTCGCGCATGGGGCATTGTGGCCATGAATCAGGAAATTCTGTCAACCAGCGAGGGCCATTCCACCAGAGGGTGGTAGTGGCAAGGTTCAGTGGCTTGCTTCGGCAGGACTGTCAGCACTGGCCACGTGTCGCCAAGTGGCTGATCCCACTAGGTCAAAGATTTGGAACGTTCGATTGGAAATATACGTTTTCCATACATGTGGARGWTTYTCTAACCATGCTAATACAATTTCGGAATCAGACCAGAGATACAATTTATATTTGGTCATATTTAGATGAGTTTGCACCATGGATACTAGTTTGGCTAGTAGTAGMGCAYCACATAGTTCCAGTCGTGGCAGACTTATTGTTTTTAGCGGAGGCAATTGCCTTGGTTACTACATTGCAGAGGTGCGAGAGTGACCTAAGACGAGTGTAGCTGGAAATTGTTGACATACCCACCATTATCTGATCGAGTAGTTGTGGCTTTGTAAAAGTCTTCACAACACTGATCTTCAGGTGTTGTAATTGAAATGGGGGGAGTTCTTCTAACTCCCAAAATTTTGTCAATTGTGAATTGAGATACCTGTTTGAGATTTCCTCAACTTGAGTTGTCATTGCTGTTCCTGGTTCCGCAACTAGTCCACCTAGGACCCGTCCGAAAATGGTATTTTGCGCCAGTAGTGTTTTCGAAATTTTTTCAATGCCTTCTAATATGATTTGCGGTATAAGGTCGCTGCCTATTAGGATGTCTATTTGAGCTGCTTGCTATTTATTTGATAGCTTGGAAGCATGTTTGTTAGTTGCGGTAAGATTATTGCATCTGTTTGAATGCGCTTATCCGCTTGGGGGAAATTAGGGCAATCGGGCAGATTTTATGTGAGTTTTGTACTACTCGTCCGCCCATTCCCGTAATTTCACAATTGGCTTGTTTTGTTGGCAGTTTTAGCCTATTTGTGCCGTAGATGCTATGAAAGATCCTTGGTCTATTAGGGTTCTTAATTTGAACAGTTCTCCTCGATGTTCGATGGAGACAACTGCTATGGGTAGTAGTACTCTACTACAATTTTCGCTGTGTAGTGTTTGAGTTTTTAATGCCTTGGAGCAACATGGTGCCTCTTGGCAAATTTTTGGAGTTTTTGTTTCGGGAGTTGCTATTGCAACTAAACCCCGTGGCTTTTTTTGAGTTCCATTGCAATAGTCGGGAAGTCTGGAACTGGAGTAGATAGGGAGCTCCCGACAATAAACCCTCCCACCAACCTTTCCCCAAGCTTTGACTCATGCGTAAAGAAGCTTACTAGCCCTCTCCTTGAAGGGCAGCTTCCCACCCATATCTTCGTCATCGGTATATACATAGATACAGAAGGAGCCGGCAGAGTTCGATATGACGACTATATGATCCGGTATGCAGTCAAAGTTTGTGAGGATATCCGAAAGTCCAGATATGAATTCCTTTAAGAATCCAGATTCTCTGAGTCTATTAGCCATCTTCGCGGCTGTACATCTTCCGGTGATGTCCACGGGCGTTATGTTCAAAATTGCATTAAGTGCTATAGTTGTGCACCGCACATTCAGATGGTCATCTCTAAAGCCGTCCACTACATAAAGGTTCCATACTTATACTTTCGGTGAGAGGCCCGACCTCTTGCCAATAGCTCCTCTACCGCAGTATAGGGCAATCGATGCCGTTTATGTTCTCCTCGATATTCGGCTTGCATGAAAGCTTCTTATCCAGGATGAGCCCTAAATATTTCACTGTATCCGCCGTCGGTTGCAGGCGAATACCTCCCATTTACCTCAACGATGCTACCGGGATCTTATATATTCTTCTGATTACTCAGAAACAAACTAAAGCTATTTGTGTTGTAGTTGGGTTGATAGCGAGTCCAAGCTGAGATACTCCTGCGTCAACTCGTACACGGTGCTAACGAACTTTCCTTTCAGTTACGACTACATCTGGCAAGACATTGTTGAAAGCACAAAAGCTCCCTCGACATCAAGGGAGGTCGCAACAGTGAAGACCTTAGCCTCAATGGCTTTCTCAAGTCATGACACGATAGTATGCATATACCAGTCCATCAGTCTCTCCAGAGTTTTGAGCAAAAACGAGGAGAGGCTGATGGGCCTGAAATCCTTGGCAGTAACATGGGAGCCCTTGCCAGCCTTCGGCATGAACGTAACTCTGCTCGTCTCCAGGCTCCCGTGATGTAACCTATTCTGATGCAGTTCGCATAGATAGGTGCAAAATCTGCTGCATGACACCTTGACAGTCCGGTTTCGGGGTCTTTGAACGAATTAATCGCTCATCCAAAAGGTTGACAAAGGCCGAGCAGTCATCATGCCAAACTCCGAGAGATATCTCCGCAGAGGACGTGTCTTTCCAGCCAGGTCTTTCTCCACCTGATCCTGCCAACGGAGTGAAGGTCCTCCTCCTCCTCTGCTCAATTGCCTACTCAGTCCAAAGTAGCACACGTTGGCAAGAGTTATCCTGCATTGGATTTCCAGGCTGACATTGTTGTTGGTGTTTACGCTGGTTCCAAGATAGACGAAATTATTTACGACTTCAAAGTTATGTCTGTCAACAGTGACGAGAGAACCTAGTCGCGAGTGCGGCGACTGTTTGTTTGATGATAGGAGATATTTCGTCTTGCCCTCGTTACCTGCCAAGCGCATTTGTTTTGCTTCTTTGTCCAGTCTGGAGAAAGCAGAACTAACGGCGCAGGTGTTGAGGCCGATGATATCAATATCATCGGCTTACGCCAGCAGTTGTACTCTCGCATTATTTTCCCCGGAAGCAGGTTGAAGAAGTCGTACGATAGGGAGGCCCCTTGTCTGAAACCTCGTTTGGTATCGAACGGCTCGGAGAGGTCCTTCCCGATTCTGACGGAGCTTTTGGTGTTGCTCAACGTCAGTTTACATAGCCGTATTAGTTTGGGGGGATACCAAATTCAGACATCGCTGCATAAAGGCAGCTCCTTTTCGTGCTGTCGACAGCAGCTTTGAAATCGACGAAGAGGTGGTGTGTGTCGATTCACCTTTCAAGGGTTGCTGATTTGCCAGGTCTAAAGCCACACTGATAAGGTCCAGTCAGTTTGTTGACGGCGGGCTTTAATCTTTCACACAATACGCTCGATAGAACCTTATATGCGATGTTGAGGAGGCTTATCCCACGGTAGTTGGCGCAGATTGTGGGGCCTCCATTTTTTTGGATTGGGCATAGCACACTTAAATTCCAATCGTTGGGCATGCTTTCGTCCGACCATATTTTACCCATCAATCGCAATCCATCGGCCCCGTCGCTTTGTTCTTCTTCAGGCGGGTAATTGCTATCCGAACTTCTTCCTGATCGGGCAATGGAACGTCTGCTTCATCGTCACCGATTGAGGAGTCGGTTTCGCCTTCTCCTGGCGTTGTGCGTTCACTGCCATTCAACACGCTGGAGAAGTGTTCTCTCCATAATTTTATTATGCTCTGGGCATCGGTGACTAGATTACTTTGGGTTTTCTACAAGAGTATGCTTCGGTCTTGAAACCTTCTGTAACGGCCCCATTTTTTCGTAGAACTTTCGAGCATTATCCCTGTCGGCCAGCTTCTCAAGCTCTTCGTACTCACGTATTTCGGCCTCTTCCTTTTTCTTGGCAATGGAACGTCTGCTCCATCGTCGTCGATTGGGGCATCGGGTTCGCCTTCTCCTGGCGTTGTGCGTTCACTGCCATTCAGCAGGCTGGAGAAGTGTTCCCTCCATAATTTAAGTATGCTCTGGGCATCGGTGACTAGATCACCTTTGGGGGTTCTACAAGAGTATGCTCCGGTCTTGAAACCTTCTGTAAGCCGCCGCATTTTTTCGTAGAATTTTCGAGCATTACCCCTATCGGCCAGCTTATCAAGCTCTTCATACTCACGCATTTCGGCCTCTTTCTTTTTCTGTCTGCAAATGCGTCTCGCTTCCCTCATCAACTCTCGGTATCTATCCCATCCCGCACGTGTTGTGGTCGATCGTAACGTTGCGAGGTAGGCAGCCTGTTTTCTCTCCGCTGCGACACGGAACTTTGAACTATCCGAAAGCCAATGTTTCGGTTACAGCTGCACATAAATAGTTTGAAATGCCGTCTACCAATTCCCTTATACCGACCGACGAGTGCTCTCAGAGAGCAGCAGTGCAAGCCAAGTAGAAAATCGTTCAGCTGTCTGTTGTAATTGCAGCTTTTTGACGTCGAACCTTCCTTGTGTTTGATGGGGTGCGTTTTTTGCTGCACAGAGGCATGTGCGAATCATAGTTGTCCAAGCAACAACATAGTTGTCCAAGTCGATGTTAGGACCTCGGAGCGCACGCACATCTAAAACACTGCAGACGTGTCTTCCGTCTATCACAACATGATTGATCTGGTTGGTGGTTTTTCGATCCGGACACATCCAGGTAGATTCTTATGCTGGAATCTAGTACTGCATTTAACCATATTTCGGGCCCCGGCGATGTCGATCAGCCTCAACCCGTTTGAGGATGTTTCCTCTTGGAGGCTAAATTTACCGACCGTAATGCCAAAGATACCTTCTTTGCCCACCATGGCGTTAAAGTCGATAAGCACGGTTTTGACATCGTGGCACGGCAGGTCTCATAAGTGCGTTCCAAGCACTCATAAGAGGCATCTTTGGTCACATCGTCCTTCTCTTCTGTCGGGGCGTGGGCGCAAATCAGCGATATGTTTAAAAACCTCACTTTGATGCGGATTGTGGCTAGACGTTCATTCACCGGATTGAATGATAGTACTCTCTCTCCCACCAGGAATCCCTCACCAAACTTGGGCTCCTTTATATGGTCGCTATAGTGAGTATATAGTCGAATGCCAAAAGGACCTACTCATCTCTGTCCTTGTCCCGTCCATTGCATTTCTTGGACGGCGGTGATGTCAGTCTTTATTTTCACGCTTACATCAACCAGCTAGGTAGCGGCACCTTCCCAATTAAGGGCCCGGACATTCCAGGTAYATGCCCTCAAATCATAGTCCTTAATTCGTTTGCCATGGTCGTCATCAAAAGGCGGTCACTCATCCGAGGCTTATTGTTTCCTTTCATTGAGGGTGGTTTTTTTACGTGGCGAGTCTCAAACCCAGCGCACAACCCTATGTAGGGGATATTTCGCCTTCTCACTTTAGCTCGCCTTCAAACGGATGTTCTTAGGCTACCCAGAGGATACTTGGTCAAAGACCGGAAGTCATGAGCTGCTTGAGTCATATGGTAAAGAATCGTTTCTGGCCACTCCCAAGTGAATGGCGATCAGAGAACTTTCCTCAGTGATATGGTCCCAATGTATTTCCTTTCCTTTTACCAAAATTTTTTATTAACAATTTTCATTTTCTGAGCGGAAATTTTAACTGAAGCGATAGGTAATCTAACATTTCTCACGACTTGCCGTGAGCGTTTAATTTGCTCCTTGAACCGTGATGCGCTGTGAGCTTATAAATATATGTAGGATTAGAATTGACAATTGAATTCTTACTAGAATGATTAGTAAATAATTGGCAACCCCTTATTCGAACATCGAATAGAGGATGCCAATAGTGGATTACATAGAAGTTGTAGGCGGTGAGGCCTAGCGTGCATCATAGCGAGATAAGTATTATATACATTCCTGATTGTAACGCCTAGCGTAGTGGCACGTAACATTCTGGTTTAAGTGACATGTTATATATTTAAGTGATCTTCATTTCCTAATTGTAACGCCGGGTGTAGCAAAACGCACCGTGTACATTGAAGTGACATTTCGTAGAGTTTAAGTGGTATCTCTTTGTTGATTGTAACGTGGATCGTAGCGACGCTCAGTGCTAATTTGGCGACTTTTCGCTATTCTAAGTGATATGTTGTGATATATTGCGATATGAATAAAATTTGGAAATAATAGAATTTCCTACATATATGTATGGACATAGATTCACGTCTGCGGAATAAATTCCAGGTGGGCGCATTCAGCATAATGGCAAAGCAATTATTCCATTTTTAAATAATTAGCTTTTCATAATAAAATATATTCTTAAGTATTAGGTTGTCAAATATCTCCTTTCAGCCTTTTTGCTCTTTATTCAATGCTTTGTAAAAAGTGTTACAGTGATCGGATTTAGTTCAAACATGCGCCGTTTCATTCGTTAATCTGTTTAAATCTAGGCAAAAACTTCAGAATACCCCCTCATAGAAGCCCCCCTCCTTATTTGCGAAGAACTGGGACAACCACTTTTCACAAGCCTTTTTTGAGATCAACTTTACACCAAGAAGGGCGCTCGCCATGAGCAGAAACAGGTGGTAATCACTTGGCGATCTATACGGGTTATATGGTGGATGTGATAAAACCTTTCCTGAGAGCTCCCGTAGCTTCTGACGAGTTATCAACGAAGTGTGTGGTCTGGCGTTGTCCTGGTGGAACACAGTTCCCTTCCTCTCGGCGAATTCTGAACGCTTCTGGTCGATCGCCTAATTCAAGCGATCCACTTGTTCACAGTAGATGATGGAATTAACCGTCTGGCCATACGAGAGCAGATCATATTGGATAATTCCCTTCCAATCCCACGAAATACAGCAAAACGTTCCTGGCTGTCAGTCCCGACTTGGCCACTGTTTGGCCCTCCGACCTCGACCGTTTTCGCTTGATATTGTCGTATGTCACCCTTCTTCATTACCGCGCTTCAAAAATGTCACGAATACGTTCCGTTTCAGCAGGTTATCGCAGGTGTTGATTCGGTCCAGAAGGTTTTTTTTCGTCAAATCATGCGGCACCTAAACATCAACCTTTTTTGTGTATCTAGCCTTCTGCAGATGGTTTAAAATAGTTTGGTGACTAACTCCAATTTTTTCCATGATTTGCTCGGTATTCGTCGTGGTGTCCATGGTGTCGTTTTCACCCACTCGAAACCATTCCTCCGAAGTTCGATATGAGAGAGTACACTCCCCTGAACCACAATTAATCTCACGGAATATTTCACTAGCGGATTTGCTTTTAACGAAGGAAAACTTTAATATAGCGCGAATTTCGGCGTTAGTGAACTCCTTTTTTACACGTATGTAACTGTTTTACGCAATATCCAAACTAATCACGCATAGCGTCGTTTTGCAGGATATGTCAAGACCTTCCCAAAGGTGTACAGTATTGCTAGATGCGAGCATAGCAGCGAAATTCAAAAAATAAAAAAAGGGGAAGGGAGATATCTGATATTATGTATTTCAGAAACTTACATGTGAATAGAACATGGGCTTCATTTTTTGGATCCTATTACTCAGAAATAATTCATTACTTAGATATTACATTGGGGTCCATATCCCATGCGGACAATCCAACCTCAGATAATAATCTCTACCTAGGTAGGTAGGTAGGTAGAGTGGATATCGAGCGACGTAAGCCTTCAGCAGCCTAATTGTTATACCACCGGGACTAATATTACCTCACTCTATTGCCTCCTCTCTGAACCACCCCGTGCTTCTGATGTAATTCATCAGTACATGTAGTTTTATATTTGCAACCTTTGAAACGTGACCTGTTAGCACCCCTACTCGAGTACGTTGCCTCAACAGAAATGTGATTCTGCACACAAAATTTAATTGCTGAACAATTTCACTCTTCGTAAAAATCGCCTAATGTACCATACTTTATATGCTTTAGAAAGATAAGTGTAAACTAAAGAAACTACCCGTGCAAGGAAAATCGACACACCACCTCTTTGTTGATTTCAAAGCTGTTTTCGACACCACGAAAAGGAGCTGCCTTTGTGCCGCGATGTCTGATTTGGTGTCCGCTGACGTTTAGCAACACCAAAAGCTCCGTTAGAATCGGGAAGAACCTCTCCGAGCCGAGCTAAATAGAGAATGTATCATCTTCTATAAGAGTGTACAGTTCCTGGCGTATGCCGATGATTTTGATATCATCGGCCTCAACACCAGCGCCGTTAAGTCTTTGAAGTCGTAGATAATTTCGTCTATCTGGGAACCAGCATAAACAGCACTAACAATGTCAGCCTGGAAATCCAATGAAGTGAGTAGGCAATTGAGAAGCAAAGTCCTCTCCCGATGAACTCATAATTCCCGTCCTGCTATATGGAGCAGATCCTCGAAAGTTGTATGGTTCTTTGCGCGTTGGCCACGGCGGATATCGAATTCGATGGAACGATGAGCTGTATGAGATATACATATAACGGCATTGACATAGTTCAACGAAGACAGCGGCTACGCTGGCTAGGTCGTGTTATCCGAATGGACGAAAAATCTCCAGATCTGAAAGTATTCGACGCTGTAGCCGCCGGGGAAGCAGAGGGAAAGGAAGACCTCCACTCCGTTGGAAGGACCAGGTGGAGAAGGAGCTGTCTACACTTTTAATATCCAATTGTCGCCACGTAGCGAAAAGAAGAAACGTTTTTAATTACGCTACGCAAATTAAGAAGAAGAAACAGATGACACAGATACAGATGTCATGGACAGTCATACCAACTTAGAAAAATTACATTTCACTGAATGGGGTTTCGAGCAAAATTTAAATAAAAAGTCATAGTAGTTTTTGCTCACAGTAGCGCACTAGTATGCTAGTAAATTTGCAGTCCTCACTGAGTAATAACCCTGTTAGAATTCAGTTAGTCTTACCGAAGTAAAGAAATTACCACCTTTGTTGGACCATAATATGACGTAACGTTACATTATCTTCAAGATAACTGGTGATCGAAGTGAAGGTATTTTATTTAATAGCCGTTTTTAACAGATCACGTCTCAATTAGTCGTGTCAAGCTGTCATGTTATATCTGTTCAGTATTGTTTGACATTTCATCATGGAATTACTTACGTTAGTACAACATTGTTATGAAAACTCACGTTCTGTAAAGAATATGTTTCGCTCGGACTAATGTATGAAACAAGTTGATACATAATATTATGGCAATATCTTAAATTGAAAGCGCACAAAATACAGTTGTGCATATAACTAAAGTCAACAACAACAGCTCTTTCCTCTATGTGCTTTTAAAAAATTCCAAGAAGATCCGATGTTTTCGAGCCAAATTTTGCTTTGGCTCAATGTATTTGTAAACAAGCAAAATTGAAGCATTTGGAACGAAGAGCAACCTGAAGAGATTCAAGAGCTACCATCTCATCCAAAAAAACAAATGTGGTTTGCGAGCCGGTAGAATCATCGGTCCACATTTCTTCTTCTTGAAGTTCATGATATTTGCGACATTTTATTTCAATAAGATGGCGCCACTTTCCAAACATCGCATCAATCAATGGATTTAGTGAGAGAACACTTCAGTGAGCAGATGATTTCATGTTGGAGCAAAACATCACGATTGTCATGCGGCAGTTATCAGTTGAAATGCTGGAACGAGTTATCGAAGAATGTTGTTTCGAATGATAATAAACGATTCCTATTAAATTTCGGTTTCGGCAGGTCGCGGATAGTCGAACGGCCTATAGTAGCAGGTCAGTTGCGAAGTAAGTTATGTAATGAATAATCAACCCCCGACGAGGAGCGCCAGGAGTGGAGGATGCTCATGAATGAGCATGGTGGGTAATATAAAACCCCCCAAGCCTGGTTAGCGTCTATTCACCATGTTAGGTGTGGCTGCGAACATGACGGTCCGTTATTCAGTGACAGTGTTGTGACTAAAAATCACAGGCAAAATATTGAAGGCCATATAGACGCAAGTGTGCGCATAGGACGCGTTTTTATAAAAACGAAGAGGATTAAGAGCAAACAAAAGAGGTGCAGTGTGGGTGTTACCCAAGTATTGTGCAAAAACAAGTAGTGCAGTGTGAGTCTATAGTCCAGACAAAAACGCAAAATTAGTGCGGGAAAACTGACCTTGAGTAGTTTCCCAAGAAAAAGCGCAGTGACAAAGTGTGTGCGTGTGCTACACAAAGCACTAAGCGCAGTGACAGTGTCGAAAGCGAGTGCGCAAAAATCCCGCGGAGTGTTGGGATTTTTCCCTAAAATAATCCAGTTTGGGTTTTTCCAAAGAAAGAAAAACACTGACACTTAGTGCTATCCCTTTCGAGGAAGTTTTGTGGGGCTGAAATGCCTCCAACAAAGAGGAAGGGATGTAAATCCCGTGATGAGACGGAGGAGTACGTCACGACGGTGGAAGTGGAGGCTTCCTCGGACTCCGATGGAGTGCCTCTGAAGCCGCCGCCGCCGAAAAGGAAAGCCCGGAAAGGGTCATCAGCGAAGGAGGAGGAAAAAAGGAGCAATTCCAGCTCCTCAAGCAGGGACAGCAGTGTAGCGAGCACTGCCAAGAATGTTGGCGCGATGAAGAGCAGCAGCGGAAAGAAACGCCCAGCGACTGGAGGAGGCAAGCAGAAGGCGGAAGCAGCAATCACAGAAAGTCGTAAAAATAAGATTGAGGGTAGGGATGCGCCATGCCCTCCGGCACCCGTGCTGGAGGCAGTAGGCCCAAAGATGCCAAGACTAGCAAGGAACCTGCCACCTCATCCAAAGAGGTGGCCAAGAAGGTAAGGAAATGAGACCTTCTCTCGGCGTGCATGTGCACGCGCTAAAGCCGATAAAAGGTGGTCGCGTTGTCCTCCGGACCCCATCCATCATGGAGAGGGAGAAGTTGGTGAACAACAAAAAGTTTGAGGAGGTCGGTCTAAATGTGACCGTAAATAAGAAGATGGGGCAGAGGGTCGTTGTGCAGGGTGTGCACACCGAAATTAAGCTTGAAGAGTTCATGGAGGAAVTCTTCGAGCACAACATCAAGGAGCGTTGTCCAGGGGCTAAGAAAGCCGACATCAGGGTTATAAGCAAGCCCTCGGAGGCCAAAAGAAGACCTAGATAAAGGCATGTGTCTAAAAGTATTTGCTTGCGATACTGAAGTTTTTAATGGATGTTATGACCAATGGCCGTCCTTCCGGGGCATGTTCACTGCCCTTTATATAAACCATCCTAAATTTTCGCAAGCAAGTAACGCAAAGCTATACCATCTCAGGTATAAAACAAAAGGGGAAGTGGGCAGTATCGTCAAGCATTTCGCTTTAAATGACGAAAATTTTAAACTGGCTTGGGAGGCACTTGTCGAAAGGTACGAAAATGAAAGGGTTATGATAGAAAACCCAATAAAAACTTTATTGCATTTGCCAAAAATTCAACAAGAAACTAGCCAGGAATTTCAAAACTTATACTCGACTGTGACCAATTGTTTATCAGTGTTAAAAACACAAAATATATCCACAGAATGGAGATCGTGGGACCCTATGATAGTAACCATTTGCGCAGAAACACTGCTTGATSCTGCGTTACTACGATGGGAACAATCTCTAGTGGAAAGAAAAATAATGCCMACCTGGCAACAGATGAAAGCATTCCTCACTGCTCAATACGCGATAGCTGAGCTGATTATAAAGCCAAAAAGTCATCAAAATGACTCAAGTAAAAACTTGTTCAAACYCCAAGTCAGTAATAACATACAATATAATAGACACGTTAATAAAAGTCACACATTCGTGTCAAATCAAAGTAATCAATGGCAATCATTGTGTGAATTCTGTAAGGGAGGTCATAAATTAAGATCTTGCGAGAGATTCAAAA
>NW_017537550.1:10843-18485 GCF_001853355.1 Bactrocera latifrons | reverse complement strand
TTGCTGGAAAAGCGACCTCTCGAAAAGGAAAGCTCGCTTCTCGTCTTAAACCCATTCCTGGACGCTAAGGCAAATGGAAGACTAGCCAACTCCAGTCTTAGTTATAACGAACACCATCCCATCATTATCCGAGATAAATCCCGTTTTACCTACTTATTTCTAATATATCTCCACCAGCTTACACTGCTTGGTGAGCATCGCTTGATGCAACAAATGGTCCGACAAGATTTCTGTATACCGCGTCTAAAGCCACAAATTAAAAAAAATATTTTCATGTGTAAACAGTGTACTATGTATAAGCACAAGATGCGTACGCAGATCATGGCAGCCCTACCACCTGACCGCTGCAACTATGCTTTACCATTTACCATCACTGGGGTTGGTTTTGCTGGACCTTTCCAGATAAAGGCCTCGATGCTAAGGTTTTCCTGATTTAGAAAAGGTTTTACAACAAAGGCAGTACACCTCGAGCTATGTTCGGATCTGACTACTGCGGCTTTTCTTGCAGCATTTGCTTGCTTTGTCGGACGACGCGGATTTCCTTTAAAAATTATGAGCGACAATGCAAAAAGCTTGGTCGTAGCTCAAAGAGCCATGGAAAAGGAGTTTTTACAATTCATGAAAGAAGTGTCCCCCGAAATTGTCAAAAAATATGCACCCCAAGGGACCGATTGGCAATTCATACCCCCTTGTTCTCCTCACATGGGCGGACTCTGGGAATCAGCAGTAAAGAGCTTTAAGTCCCATTTAAAGAAAACGGCTGGTAACCATAAATTCAATTACGAGGAGTTTACTACATTATCACACCACTCTCGCAAGATCCCTCCGACTTCACATCGCTATCCTTATTAAACAGATGGGAGCGAATTAAAATCCTCCATCATGATTTCAGCCGCCGATGGAAGGAAGACTACATAAAGGACCCTCTCAAGAGATACCGGTGGAAAACTCAAGAAAATGCACCAAAGCTTGGAGCCTGCGTCCTTATACAAAACGATTGTCTCCCTCCTACGGAATGGCGTCTCGGCCGCTTAAAACAACTTCATTATGGGTCCGGAACGCTAACCAGACCGCTCGTCAAATTATGATTTCTACCAACCGCCGAAGATAAAGAAATGTAAAACCGAAACCGTTAGTAAATCAATAAATCGATAAAACATATAAACCACTTACCAAATCGAAACCTCGAATAACATAAATGAAACAAAAGACTCAACATAAATGTCTGATAAAAAAATGACATTCTATTCATGCCACATATCGTGGCACAAAAGTCTATATTGTTGTAAATTTCACAATATATTACTAATATCATAATTTCTCTCACAGAGTAATATGGACGTGGATATGGCATCATCGTCAAGGCCAACCATGCGTTCGGCAGTCTCCGCCCCTTGCCCTGAAGCTGCCCCAATAGCAGCCCCCCGGACCAACACTGCACCGGCAGCACCTCGAACAGTGACAAGTTCCACCACGAAAACGGCTCCGTGTCAAAGCACGCCAGCATTACCCGCATTAACAGCGGATCTGTAATGAATTCGTTGTCCACTATGTCGCTGCCCGCATCGGCTATCGCACTGCGGCATCTTTAAAGGTATTTTGCCGATGCAACGTCAGAAGTTGGCACAGGCGCACGGGTATTGCCTGAATTGCCTGGAAACTTCTCACGCAAATCAGGAGTGCCCATCACATAATCGTAGAAAAATCTGCGTGCGGGCTCATCATACGCTGCTGCACCGCAATACTAGACGCGACTCCGGGCGACCACCGGCTCCTCGCACCAGCGGTAAAGTCAGGCATTCTCAAAGAACTCCTGTGACGGCATACTGCCGGCGTGGACCCTTTCCAGCAGAATCCCGTCCCTGGCGCCAAAACCGGTCAACATTAACACGGCGCCATCAACTTAGGCCGCAATCCCGCCGGTCAACAGGTCTAGGTAGCGTTGTAGCTACGCTACAGCAGCTACAGTGGCTTCTAGGCTAAATACTCGCCTAGGGGGGCCGGGATGGCTAAATGAGTAGCGACGTCACATCACATTTACATCAATTCACCACACGGAATCAACCATTCACCTCATCACGCGAGAGAACACCACACATACACGCGCATGCGCCCAAATGCGATGACATTCTACACTCCAATTAGAATAAAAGGAAAAGAGAAAGGATCTCGCGTACCTGTTTTTGTTACGACGTCGAGCAATCAACATCTTCGCTTTCCGCAGCACCCCGGTTCCGATCCGCTTACCCGAGTTATAGTTATATCTAATATATATTTAACGTTTTTTAAAACCTACTGGTTCCAATATATATAATTGATCAGTTTATATTTATATAATATACATTTAACGTTGTTAAACTATCCAATACTTCAGTTCAATTAAACCTATTTTATTACAACAAGTATGAAGTGAATTTCGCAGAAAATAAAAGTTTATAACGATCTTTTAAAATTGGTGCATTTCGTATTTCAGTGCTTAAATCAGCTGATATTTTCCATGTAATGGAAAAATCCTAAGAATACTTCTTTGACTTCTACTTTTCTATTATTAATTTTTACATAACGAATTAATACAGACATTTGATCGACATGTGAAAGGTCATGTGTGCTATGAAACATGATTCCGAAATATTTGGCCGATTTAATTTCGTTGACAAACTGACATTTTACGTGATTAGCTAAAACATTTATGAACTCATTTTGTATTTCTGGCGATAAATATGTTCCTTTAGGCGATTTTTCCTGCTCCAAGTATAATATATCGTCCCCTCAATATAACAATAGCGTATGTGCTCATACGCCATTATTTTTTTTATTGCATATTTAGAATCTCCATCATTRATTCTATGTCTGGTCAAAATTTCGTCAAATTCTACTTCCACAAAGTGGGTCAAAATGTCCTTGGAAAAAATGGTGTATAATTTCATGTTCAAAAATTTCCTTCAATAAGTGTATAAGCTCATATGCGCTATTTTGCTTGAAATTGCCACTGCAAAGTTGTTAAAAGAATAATAGTGTATGCGCATTATACTCCATTATAGCCTGTAAAAATAAATACAATTTATCAAAACTTTAACTCATAAAATAGCTTATAATAATATACACTACTGTTTGAGAAATAGTTTTATTCCGACCATTTCTATACTCCACATAAGCTGTTTTATTTTCAATACAAATTCGAAAGTTTTATCAGAAATTTACAAGAGTAGTAGCCTATGCGATTTTTACGTTGTTTTAACTATATGAATGCCAAGGAAATATTGTAGTCATATGATATTTCAGCTTGTAAATTCATTTCGCTGAGAAAGTTTGTTCATTAAAAATATGGATTTTAAACGTCTGAGTGAGTATCGTCTTTTATATAATGTAAGTGAAGTAAGTAAGGTAAATATCAATAGGCTGCGACACGAAACCACCAGTCGCTGAGATACCTCAAACAGATGATGAGAATGGTACAGACTTCTCCGCAGGACCGTCGGACGAGTACGTCCCCGATTCGGATGATAATGTACTGGCTTTGGCAGATGAATTAGATAATTCAGTGATAAAGACAGCAGATGTAGTTTTAGAAGAAATTGCAGACTGTGGTGATACTTATATCAATAACAAGAATGAAAATGGTAGAAATATACTTACGCGAAAGAGAAAGGTGAGTACAGCAAACAGCTTTTGAGAAATATTGTTTGGGTCTAGCCACGTCTAACTCTGAAATATTTCCGATCAATAGATTGAAAGTCATAAATGCGTGCAGAATAAAAGGAAGTATCATCGCAACAAAGGGAACCCGTATGTCACTAACAGTGGCAAAAGAGTTGAAGAACGTGTTCCGAAACCCATTGACTGTAAGTGCCGCCATAATTGCACAGAAAACTTCTCAGCAGAAGAGCGCACAGATATCAATGCAGACTATTGGAATTTAGGCGACTATTCGAGGCAGCGACTGTTCCTGGCCAATTGCGTGAAGATTGAGAAGTGCAAAAGGACGTTGACAATTGGATCACGGCGGGCGAACACATTTAGTTATACTCTCAAAGCCAAACAGGTATGCAGAAAGTTTTTTTTAAAATACTTTGAACTTGTCAGACGGCGCAATATCTGTGTTAGCCAAGAAGATGTGCCAAAATGAATTTACTGATAAGAGGGGTCAACATGGCCACCAGAGAAAATTAAACGAAGAGACAGTTGCGCTTATCAAACAGCACATCGAGTTATTTCCAGCCATCGAAAGCCATTACACTCGAGCAAAAAGTCAACGATTTTATCTTGTCTCCGATGTAACAAATGTACGATTTATTCAAAGAACTCCACCCGGACGCTATCATTAAAGAAAACGTTTATCGCCGGATATTTTGCATGGATTATAATTATTCTTTCCACCGTCCAAAAAAGGACACCTGCTTAACATGCGAGAGGTACAAAAACGCTGAGGACAAAGACTCATTTCGGAAATCCTATGATGAACACATCTTAAATAAGACAAAGGCAAGAACTAACAAGCAAACTGACAAGAAATCAGCTAAAAGTAACAGTAATTTAAAAGTGTTTACTTCTGATCTCCAGTCAGTGTTAACGACTCCTTGTAGCAACGTAAGGACGATGTATTACAGTCGACACATTTTACGACATTGCCAGTGGAGAAGGTTACTGTTCTCTATGGGATGAAAATCAGGGTCAACGAGGATCGGACGAAATTGGGACCACTATATTAAAAATGATGAACTCGTTAGACGAATCTGTAACCGATGTTATTCTCTACTCCGACTGCTGCGGGGGACAAAACAGAAACAGGTTCATTGCTACACTATTGATTTATATCAACAATACCTTGAAGCTTAATTCGATAACAATTAAGTACCTCCAAAGCGGACACACACAAATGGAGGCAGATTCGATACACTCTGCAATAGAACGTGCGAAGAGAAGTATATGCGTTTATTCGCCGGAAGAATGGCCAACCATAATGAGACTGGCAAGACGGAAAAACCTATATGCTGTAGAGAGGCTTCAATACAGTGATATGATTAATCTCAAAGCCATGTTTTCTAGTTTAGGCCATAGCCTTAAGAAAAATATAAAAAATGACTCGGTAAATTGGCTTAATGTTAAATTACTCCAAGTGAACAAAATTTAACGAAAACAATTATTATACAAGGAGGAATGGGATGGAGACTTGAAAGTAATTGATATTGGAGGAACGCGAAAAATAAAAGAGGTATTCAACTTTTCGTTTACTGGCAAACACAATAAAGAGCTGCCAATTTGTAATCGAAAGTGCATGATCTTCAAAATTTGTGCAAAAAGAGTGTAATTCCTCGTGGCTCGCAGTCATTTTTTTTAACATACGAGGTGGAAACAAGCGAAATTGTTTAGATAAGCCAGATGTAGCAGAGGAAGAGAAAGAAGACGAACGAATTTCTATTTATTTTTGATTTACGCAATGTAT
This sequence comes from Bactrocera latifrons, assembly GCF_001853355.1. NCBI lineage: Eukaryota > Metazoa > Arthropoda > Insecta > Diptera > Tephritidae > Bactrocera > Bactrocera latifrons. The sequence continues at coordinate 13,042 of NW_017537550.1, read as the reverse complement.
ACCTTCATTTGTCATAATTTTCTGTTTATAATAACCCAAATTGGAAAATAATGAATAAATGCCATTGAATTAACAAACTATGAATTAATTACTGTTTTATAATGTTACACATTGATATTTTTGAGATCAAATATTTTAATAAAAATACAGTAAAATTATTGAATAAAACAGCGTATACCATACAAAAAAAAAAAAACATAGTGTATCAGATACATCATACGAATTCCTTAAAAAATAAAATGGCCTATATGGAGGACTTGCGCTTTGAATAACATAATTATGGTCTTAAAGGATGCGTAGAATAAAAAAACTTGGTAAATTTAAAGACAAGAAACGATATAATGTACTCGTCGAAAAATCTACTATGAAGAATTTTTATTTACCGCGATATTGAGGTTTTAATAGACATCTGATTTGACAAAAACTTTAAACTCGATTTTCTCAAAACCCAAATAAAATTATACGCTATTGTTATACTGAGGGGACGATATGTTCTTTGAGTACAGAATCATACTTTGACAGCAGTTTAACTAGTTCTAAGAAATTTCCTTTATTGGAAGACCCTTGGGTTTCATCATGTCCACGAAATGTTAGGTTTTGTTTAGCCAAAAACATAGTTATATCAAATAATGTAGATAAGAGATTTTTCCATTTCTGTTTTTCCGTATTCAGTATCTGCAAGGTTGCGACATCTATTGTGGTGTGAGATTTTAATCCCATTTCCAATGTTTTCCAATTTTCGAAATTTTCTAAATGTTCACATGAAATTTCATGGTCAAATACTTTAAGATCTAGTTTCCACCACTTCTGAAATCCAGTTGTAAATGTTCTTTGTATGTTACTGACAGCAAATAAACGACAGCAAAAACAGTACAGGTTACTTGATATAGGAGAAAATACCATCCATGATCGAAGAGTTTCACCACTAGGCATCTCTTTATAAAATCATTAGTGTGAAAGATGACGAGAATCACCTTTAATCTTTGAACCATGATGAGATACAGCAGAAAGCGGTAGTTCTTTGTTCTGGAAATGTTCACTGCCCTTTAAATAAACACATACACGGAGAAAACAGCGGTGAAAAAATTTATAAATTCTAAAATCTAAATACAAAAAAATAATATCTCTTCTTAAAACTTAAATTTTTGTATCAAAAATTAAAAGCTGATATAATAAATTAATAACTGAGATAGTAAATTTTACAACATATTAAATAAATAAATTAAATAATACCATTTGATTACAAAAATTTAAAAAGCATAAAAAGAAATTCTATGAACTGTAACACAATAAGTGCTATGTCAGCAATGAAATTTTTACTAACCAATATAGTAATATTTCTTTTTAATCGATTCTAATAATAACTACACAATTTATAAATAATTGCTATTCTCTTTACAAATATAACAAATACTATCTGTAAGATTACTTATACTAATTTTTAGTATATGTGTAGTAAAAAATACTTTCTCGTTTGTCTAAATATTTTTATTTTCTGATGTATAAAGACTCATATATATTCTAGTGAAAATAATAATATACAAACTCGAAATTTTACTATACGGTTTGAAAAATTTAATTTGAGCTTAGCATTTGTTACATAATATATTCTAACATTTTTATAAACAATACTGTAATTTCTAGTATAATAACGTTCGAGAGATGGCCAAATTAGAAAAATCTCTCAAAACTGAATTGTTATAAAATAATTTTATAAGTCAATTTAGCAATGTCCGTGGTACTCCCTTGCGGAGCATATGTACTTATGTCAACGGTAGTGATAGGTCAACCTCCAAACACCGTAAGACGAATTGTTGTAAAATGTAGAGCAATATCTTGTCCTACATTTTTATTTATCTGTAATAAGAAGCTACTCGCACGTTGTGCCCGTAGCATACGCATAATCAAATAAAAACAAATATCACAACACGCTTCGGTATGCTTCCACAAGAAAATTTGTAAACAAGGTATCCAACTTATCCGATGACGTATGTCTCTAAGTATTTCAATTTTTTACCATCCGCTGTTAGTAATTTTTACTATACAAGAATATAAATTTTCGTAGAAGAGGTTTTGAATATATGTTATACAAAATACTAATAATTGTAATGATACTCTATTATTATTTAAAATGCAGATAACATAATTTGCTATACAGTTTTTGATTTCGGTTAGTAATTTTTCGAAACCTTAGTTATA
>NW_017537550.1:0-10278 GCF_001853355.1 Bactrocera latifrons | reverse complement strand
GATTGACAGTATGCACATTTTGTTTTTAAATATCAATTTATTATGCTCGTGGTACGATACTATAGTTACCTAGATTATTTGATTAGTGGCGGTTATGCTCTCTAACACAGATTTACGAATTTTTATGGGTAGAACTGATTGTCATAGTCGGGCTCGTGTGTCACCCCTAATCCCCCGGGGCGGGCTACGCCACTGCACACAGATAACMATGGATGTGGAGATGCCAACAATGCCAACGACAACGGTGAGGTCAACTATAACCGTGCCGCGCCCTGGGACAACTTCAGCACCATGAACCCCAGTGTCAACCACCACTACCACCTTCCTCAGCACCCGTTGTGGAACCTCAGCGCAGCCGCTATCCCTTATGTCGTCACCTACTACGGCTACAACATTGAACCATTTTTCGCAGCATGCAGCCCATGCAACGGCAGAAGGTTGCTCAGGCTCAAAGGCGATGCATAAACTGCTTTGCGACGTTACACGCCACAGACAAGTGTACATCGCTCCACTGGCCTTAGCAACATTGTTGCCACGCTGCAGCTACTACAGCGACTACTAGGCTAATATTCGCCTARGGAGGCCTTGATGTATAGATAAGTTAGCTCTMCCTCCTCAACACGCGCCATTGGGCGACAACACACTACACCAACGCGATCCACACATGAAGACACCACTTATAAGACATCTCGATTTCGCACCGAACGAAGTTCAATTGTCGATGCTTTGAATAAAAACGAAGAAAAAAGACAAATCAAATGGACTGTATATTTTTAAATATTCAGCCCTGAGGTAAGTGGTGGCTAAGAGGAAGGAGGCAAACAGTTTCGTTCACCATTAAATGATCAGGATGCCAAGAGAAATTTAAATCCGATTGACTGCCTGTCTKTCCGTTCGTTCGTGCAGGCTGTAACTTGAGTAAAAACTGAAATATCTTGATGAAACTTGGTTGTAGCTTCCTTAGTACAAACAAAATTTGAGATCGTAGATGGGTGTAATCGGACCACTGCCACGCCCACAAATCTCCATTAACCGAAAACATAAGGAATAAATCTGTAATTTGGTACTTTGTATCGCAGTAGCAAGGGGAACCTGYGTTTGTCACATTTTTTTGGAAAAAATGGGGGTGACCCCGCACTTTAATATGTTTAATGTACATATCTCCTAAACCACTTTAGCTACAACAACCAAATTCGCTGAGTAWAAATCTTATAAGAWCTTCTGYCGACAGTGTGAAAATGTATGGAATCGGAGGGTAAGCTCGTTCACTCCCTATATAACGGTAATGTTAAAAACTACTAAAAGCGCGAGAAATCAATAACATAATTAAATAATAACACTGTCTGATTTCGACAAAATTTAACGGGTGGTATTCTCCTTACAATTTTATGCCACATTGTGAAAATAGGTAAAATCATGCCTWCCTCCCATATAGCACAATCACAAAAACAATTCAAGCCCCTAGGAAGAAAAGACGGAATATTTAGACGTCGGTACCTATAGATGACTTTTGGAAGAAAATGTTGATCAATGTGTGTGTTATAAAATGGAAATTTAGGGTAATCCTTCTCTGACAATGATATGTCTGTATATCAAAAATGGGTTGAAATGGACCAATACTTCCCTTAGTAATATAAAATTTTTCGAAATTCGTATATATCGGCAATATGTGAGTTATCCCATTGAAATTAAGAGAGCATGTTTTATTGATAACAATATATTTTTGAGCCTTGGTTTAGCCCCTATATAACTAATATCAGGGTTTTCGAACATTCGGCTGACTTTACTCCATATGATTAGTTTTACACTTTAAAGTATTTCTTTGGTTTTAATTCTTGCAATTTGCAAGAGGATAAAATGTTGGGTTGCACGCGAACTTAACCCTTCCTTGTTTTATTTTTCGCAACTAAACAAAGCCAACTGCCGAAGAATATATAATTTGCACGAACGGAAAATGAGCGCATTATCGCTCAACCATATCAACATATTCGTTTTATATAAGTTATATAAGTACACGTACCGAGACTGCGCCATTAGCAGCTCTCACGCGTATTAAAGTCCCAGTTGTGTTAGCAAAAAGTTATCATTTGTGAACAGAATTACAGAATTTGAGGATTTCAACCAAAATAATTTTATTTTGCAAAGAAAAAAGTGATAATAATATAGAATGTGGGCAAAAGAGGCAGAGAAAGTGGAACGTGGCGAGCTGTTGCAGAGCAGCGGCAAATGATGAACGGAAGGAAACATTGAACAAGTTTTCGTTTGCGTCCTGCGAGTTTTGCTTGGATCCTCCAACCAACATTGGACTAGCGCGAGTGAGAATTGCCAAATCAGTGGGAAAAGAAAGACAGTGAATTGCATGCAAGAATACTTGAATATTTTTGTGTTATCAATTTGCTAGTCACTGTCACTGGTGTGCAAATGCCAATAATGCTAACGTGCCTGGAGCTGAACTGATTTACACTCAGAGACAGTTCAGCTCTAGGTGAGTCGATGTGGTGGTTAGATGTACGGTTCGTGCATGTTGCATACAATGTTGCCACTGCAATGGCTGTCAGGTGAGCACAGAATAAGGGAGGAAGCTGAACGGCAAGCTTTCATAAAAATTAGAAACTAACAGGATTGTTCGAAAAGTCTGTAAACTTTTCCTGGAAGAAAGTCCCCATATGATGCCCTTAGACTTACACGAACCAAAATCTATTGTTTTTCAGTTCTACAAAATATTTAGTAGTTGCAAGAGTTCTAAGTGGACACTGTGCATTTAAAATTGATGCAATAGAATTGAAGATCTTACCGAATACCAGCGTCAGCTATTTGGAAGAAGGTGAGATATAATCAGTTTACACTTCCTCCTCGAATGTAATGCTTTGCCAATTCAAGGCAAAACACCTCGGATCTCAGACTTTAGGACATCCACATGGAATAGCAAAAGTAGAAATAAAACAACTAAGCAACCGCTATTCAACTGCAGGATCGTGGATTCACAAAGAACWGAATATGCGRAGGGATCAGACATCTGACCTAACTTAACTAATCTTAAGCCAAACTACACTAGTTTTTACACATATTTATATGCACTACAATTAACTTTAGATTGACAACTATTTCCATTCACTCCATTTTTACAGCTTTAGGCACATACAGAAGCCAATAGACTTTTGGTACATCTAAATTCGATGGAAGACTCGTCGTATCTCAATTTCATGAGATMCAAGACTTTGAAAATTGAAAATACACTCGAGCCACGAGTATCGAGGTACACACTAATATATATAAAAATTCTTGCCGGAGGAAGCTCTTTTGAGCTTGGTTTCACTTTAAGTAAAAGAAAGTTAACTCTCCCGGTTATTGTATGTGATCTCCTTACTAATCAAAGCTTTTTTGACATCTTTTATCGAGTTTTCTTACGGATTGAGTTCACCGTTTGAAGTTGAACGAATGACAAAATATCCAAATCCACAGACTTCTTAAGCAATCACCGTACATAGATATATGTAAATGCAGCCATCGAATATTGGCAGAAGCGAGTGGAAAACTTTGACAACTCACACGTGATCACTAACGCTCCCACCCWCATGAAAATTTTCACACTTTTTCGCCACCAAAGTCTGCATTGCTGACGTGTATACAGTTATTGACTAATATTTGGCAATTTTTACGCTTTTGCTCTTTTTAGGCTCGACGCGAAGTCACCAGTTTTGGTTTTATTCAATTTAATGCACTCTTGCATAACAATCGAAACGCAACGGTAATATCGTAAACGTTTGCGAAAACGACTTTGAAAAGTGGTCTTTCAAGGAACGACTGCTTTTTCATGTGTTTGAACGTGTGTGGGGGCGTTCGATATATGAATTGGGTGAGAAGTGTTGGCGCAAAGTTGGATAAAGTTCAAAACGAGTTTCAGATCTGTTTGAGKCACAAAATTACATTCCATCGATAAAAAAGGGTTTTTTATGCTTTTTTATTCAAATAAAATTGGTTTCCACTATGTGGATATAGGTAAAGGGTTGCCAATGTGGACATGCTGGAAAAAAATATTACTTTTTTGGAATTTGAAAAAAACAAATAATATAATATTAGTAAGTGATAGTAGTAATTTAGTATGCAATTTTTCAATTACTTGAATACGATTGCCATAAATTTTTGGAGTTGAAAACATTATRGAGAACTTAATTTGTTTAATAACCATTTTTTACGAAAATCATCTTCTCCGATGAGGCCCAYTTTCATCTGAGTGRCGCTTYAAATATGCAAAACTGTTTGTTGGGTCACCTAACGTTACACCCTATTAGTTATTAAGTTATTTTAAGTTTAGTTACTCACATATAAGAGCGCAGACTCATTTGTACTAACAAACATATGTATGTGCATTCTAAGGTATTATAAGCGCAGACTCACTTGTACTAACAAACATATGTATGTATGTGCATTCTAAGGTATTATAAATGGTAGGTGCATAATACTCCCGCACAACTCATTTGTATATTTACACATATGTAGACTATGTTCGCTTCAACATAACAGCGAGAGTTTTTGTCATTCCTTTTGTGTGACTCTTTCGATGTGCCAGCATATGGACATCCATCGAAAATATTAGCATAAGCTTAATTATTGTACCTAATTACTTTTTTTACATTAAACAATATAGTCTATTGCTGACCACCAAGGTGACAAGTTTTCTATTTTCTACCTCCTCTTTCAATTTAATTGCACAGCCCAATTTCTCATTTAAATCATCGTTGTTTCGTCGAACTAACGCGGTTGGGAAAACTCTTCCTGATCCTACAGATGGGATTGATGAGATTCCATAATATGCTGCATTTTTTAAGATTCGAAGGTAATACCCGAAGTCTACGTAAAAAAGAAGACAAGGCACATTTTGACTTGAGTTCCAACTTAGCTCAGATGTACAAACCAACCGCAAACTTGACAATTGATAAACAGTTGTATTCATAACGTGGTTGTACTGCATTTACTCAATAAATACCATCGAAAGCAGCTAAGTATGCTACAAAGATCTCGTGGATTTGTGTGCGGAAAGGGCATATCCTTTGCAAGGGATTATGTACACTGGTAAATCAGAAAACACTCGACAAAAAAATCAGGGTTAAAGAGTAGCGAAAGAATTTGCGGATCCGTACCGGGGTAGGGGTAGAAACATCTTCATGGATAACTTCTTTACTACTTTAAAATTAAATATTTCTTATTGTGGAATATTACCATTATTGGCACGGTAAAAACATACCTTACATCCCTAGTGTTTTGGCGGCAAATAAAACACCGGAACAGTATTCGACAGTTTTTGGATTTCACGAAAATGTTACCATGTGTTACTACGTCCCTAAAAAAAATATAGCTGTCATTCGGCAATGCATTCAGATGCATCAGTTGATGATGACGCTAAACAAAAACCAGAAATTATAAACTTTTATAAGAAATACATATAAAACTAGCTGAAAAATCTTAAGCGTTTTTGAGCTGCAAAAAAACTATACTAACTTGGAAGTGCTTGAATAAAAGGTAAAAGCCTAATTAACTGTCACGGAAAAATGTAAAAAATGGTCCGCGGGTACATAAGTCAACGACGATCATCGGAGATGACCACTGGCAAAGTTGAAAAAAAAAAACAAACAGAACGTCGTCAATTTATCTGTAAACTGAGGGAAGAACTAGCATTACCGATGATTGAACAACCCACGGCGAATGTGTCACTTCTCAACAGATATTGCCATAGAAAGCATTTTAAGTCATGAAATGACAGAAACAGTCGTGGTAAATCCTGCTCCAGTGACTCTAAAGGATAAAATCGGAAGAAAAATAGTTACAGGATATTGCTATGTCTGCAATGCGAATTGTCAGAAGAAAGTATATGACGAGCACTTCGTGTATTTTCTACAATGTGTTCAATGCCGTTAATTATAATAACTGTAATATTTCTTAATTTTTTATAAAATTTATTTGCACGCATTTAAATAAATTATCTTTAATTTATTTCCTATGCTTTTCACTGTGTACCCGGTTGCTAATCGGGCTGAACCTTAAACTTATTTCAAAAAATTAAATTAATTAACTGAATGTACTCACAACTAGCTTTCTTTCAAGCTAAAAAACGAATATTTGTGAGTTTAAAATTAAATATTTAATTTTCTTTAAGCTATTCATACAAATAGATCGCGGTGGGTACCCGGGTACTGTTATAAGGTTAAGGAGGTATAGTCATTGAGACCCTAGCTTTTATTGCAAAACGCGTCAAGCGCAGGAATTTTAGAGGATTACTTTTTCTCATGGACTTCGTAACGAAACTCCACCTGGTATCGCAAAGGACCAAAACTGGTTTGTATGTAGCTCATTAGTCTACTAGACTAACCTAACCTATATGTTATTTGACAAATATGTATGAACGTAAACTTTACTAATTTGTTGTAAAATTGTTCTATATGTTTGTCGTTTGTTATAGGCAACTAGTTTCCAATTAGTCCAAAAGTAACTACCTAGCTTATAATAAGCTTCAAATTGTCTTAATACAAATTATGTGTTTGTCTGTGTTAAGTGTTATATATTCAATCTCAATCATGATAATGAAGTAATGTGAGTATTCCGTGTTCTATTCAGTGTAACTTGTCAATATTTCGCACACTTTGCTGGCGGATAGGGGTTTCAAATTGTTGAACTAGCCTCAAACGAGAACGAGCTTTATTAAATATTCCTGTATGGGATATGTAGCCCATTGATCACCGGAACATGAACTAATTCTAAGCAAGTTTTTAAGGACTCTTAAGTATGTTAGTTTTTAATCACTAGCTAAACTACCGAATGTGTTTTTCACTACATCACACCTCTAAACTTAAAGAAACCTCGAAACCACCATCCACCTACTCTTCTTTAAAGCAGTGAAAACTTTTCTCGAAAACTATTGCAGACACGGTTCAGCTTCAATATAGACTTATGTGAAGAAATGAATTATGTGGCTACCACAAGTTAAGCTTTTGTGGGTCTTATTCCTTATTCAAAATATTGTAGAAATTGTATATATTATATCAGCTACATTACAAAATTATGCTTTATGAACTTCTTTAAATTTCCGTTGGCATCCAATTTCTCAAATTTGTCTTTTAACTCGTAGTCGTTGACCTCAAACTCCAAATTGTCTAAATCGAATTACGACGAGTGTTAGCTACCCGAAAAATTAAGCCAAATTCAAAATCTCATCGCCAGAGGCAAACGATGTGAAGCCGTGATAATGTGGTTACCAGCAAGCAACAGACAACTGCTGCAGCAGCGATTGCTTTCTTAAGTTGTGTCTTAACTTGGTTCGTTGGCGCGTTGCGTGGAGAAAATTTCATTATCGTACAATTGCCCGAAATTAATGAAAATAAAATCGGCAATGCAAAGCACATAAATGAAGAGAGCGTGAAAATATCGACGGTAGAATGCACGCTCACACACAGTAACATTCTTGAGGGGAGACAAAAATTTTAAATACGCAATTTGATTTCGCACGATTCATAATTTAATTAAAGCGCAAACTGCCGGATAAAAATTTCACTACGCAAAGGGGCTCAGCGGGATAATGGTTCACCGCTAACATTTTTCATTATTTCGTCAAATCGTCAAGCATTTAAAGAAAATTTGCAGAAAGTTAGTTGTGTTTAGGTGAGCTGCAATTTTTATTAAAAATGTTGTTTATTTTTGTGTTTAAACTTTTAATAAAGAAATAAAAAATATTCTCGAAGAATACTAATTAAAAATGAAGAAATTCATCAGACTCACCAAAGGCCATTTCTTTAAGTCTCGTTGCTTGGAAAAAAATAAAAAGAGACTCAGCCGCAAAATTAAAAGAAAATCAAAAATACTCATTTTCATAACGAAATACATATGTATGTACATGCACTTTTATAAATAAAGAAAATGAACATGCAATTTTTTCTATTTTTCTTTTGACCTTAGCATAGAAGAATTTTTCGTTAACTTTGGCATCGAAGAATTCTTCGTCCCTATAGTAAGCGAAAGGGGTGATCTGTTACTTTTCCTAGGACATCGCCGTGTTAATTTTTATCGATTGGAGTAAACGAAACAATCATGCTGCATCGTTTACTTCGCTCACATACCAATGTCTACCATATCCCACTGGGGAGTGATAGAAACAAGAAATATATTTTCGTTTTGTTTTGTCAGTACAGACGTGCGTGCTCTTGTATGCAAGTTTATATACGCCGAATCATACAAGTAGATGTGCGTATGCAAACTACACAACACAGATGATAGACGGTAGGTGACACACAAGCAACAAGCTTTGACATTAACGCATACAAAGGCTGCAAAGCTAAGTGAGCGGTCGGAAGACGGGCAGGTAGGCACGTTTGTGAGCCCCTTGGCTAGGAGTAGTGACTGTGATTGTAAGTTGAGGGCTACGAGTGAGTGTGTAGTATGATTGGCTCGGTTGAACACTTTGTAGTTACTGAAAAGACAAAAAATTCTAAAAACTCAAAAATAAACACGCTCAAGCGAACTCACATGTGCGGAACACAATGCTTGCGACAGACTGTATCAGCACGATGAAGTTTTGTGTTTGAAGTGAGTAGACGGGTTTCTTTTTAGTCCCTGAATTTTTTGCGAAAACACATAATTACAATTAGTAAAAGTGCCATAGTTTAGGTAGCGACTTACCGGGAGACTGGACCTTTCATTTTGGATATTGAACYTAGCAAATAGATAAGTAAAATCTCATTTGTAATAAAAATTTTATTTTTTTTACTTACTTGCCCCTTCTCGTGATAAATTTAGACAAAAGTACTTAAAATAGATTTTCCCCATATAACAGCGAAACAAAACGCGCACTTAATATTAATCTGCCGTTTTGTTTTGTTCGATCAGCTGCTTCTCCTTTTTCGTTTCTCCTTCTTCGCTTTTGCCTTTGGTCACCGCATTGCCAGTCATTAAAGAAAAACGCAATTAAGGTTTTAGATCAAAGGACTGAACATACCCACTGACAGGTGTTCCCAACTATTTTCTGGCAGAGATATGGCCTCTGAAAATAGTTTGGGAAGTACACCAGAAAATCCTTTTCGGAGGAATTCAAAGATAATGAGAACGCCTACAAAAGACAAAAATGAGGAGACCACCGCTGCTGGACCGATARAAAGTTGTGAAAACGCCGACCAACAAAACAAGTGCGGAAAAGATGAGCAAATGCAGAACGGTGATAATATTTTTTGCAAACTGGGCACAAAAATCAAGGAGCTCGAAACTATGATGTCTGGGCAGAGGCATATTAATCAAGCTATGCGAGACCTTGTAAGCTGCATAACAAGCCTGTATAACAAGGCTGAAAATCCAGAGAATCYGCTAAAAAGAGCTATGGTAGGGAAAGCGTCGCAAGCATCTCCTATCCCCAGAGAAAAGCATACGCCAAAGAGGGTACGAGAAGTATCAGGTTACTTACCACCAACCAAAAAACGCAAACGACAAAGCGCAGGTGTCATATAGTGAGATCATTAAGATTGTACCGAAAGACAGTTCTCTCGATAAGCCCGCATCCGAATGGGTGGACGTGGTAAAAAAGAGAAAGCCGGTTGAAAAAAGTATTCGTACGAAACCAGATGCCATTATTATAACCAAAAAGGACGGAGGATCATATGCGGACATTCTCAAGAAAATTAWGTGCGATAGTGGCCTTGAGGAACTGGGCACAAACGTAAGGCACATTAGGAAAACGCTCAAAGGAGACCTGCTCTTAGAATTAAAACCCCAAGCAGACAAGAGAKCCGACTCTTTCGAGAGCGCTCTAGAGGGAGTGATTGGAGAAATGGCTGTAACACAGCCAAAAACGCATAACATCACTATAATGTGTAAGGACCTGGACGAGTTAACCACCCCAGAAGAAATCTGCGTCGCGTTACAAAAGGAGTGCGGTTTTCAGAATATAGGGCCAGCAAATATCAAAAATATGCGAAAGACAAGAAGCGGCACTCAAATAGCCCTTATTTGCCTACGGGTTCAAGACGCTAAGACTGCCCTTAAAATAGGCAAAGTAAAGATCGGGTGGTCGATCTGTCGCCTCCGGGAGTACTCGCCTGTTTCCCGTTGTTACAGATGCTTCCAKCCAGGCCACATGGCGCGTAAATGTAGCAGTGTTATTGACAGGTCCTYTCTTTGCACACGTTGTGGAAACCSSGRACACGTATCAAAAGTATGCACAAATACACCAAGTTGCATGCTGTGCAAAGGGGAGCACTCTGTCCTGAGCACGACTTGCCCTAAGTACATGGAGTTGCTAAA
>NW_017537549.1:71051-74455 GCF_001853355.1 Bactrocera latifrons | reverse complement strand
TTATAGTGTCAAAATCAGCTGCGTTTAAACAAATTTGACCAACAGATGACGCAAAATCAGAGTTGCACAGACAGATTTAGCGTGGATCAGTTTCAAATCATTCTGATGAAGTGATTTTGAACTGTCATTTTTGTATGGCGAAATCTTGATAAATTTTTAAGATTAGTGGGATAATCGGTTCAACAGCCGAAATCGTGGGATTAAGTGTCGGTATGAACATAGTATTAATCACACTATTTCGGCTGTTGAGTGGTTTATCCCACTAATCTTATAAATTTGTCAAGATTTCGCCATACAAAAATGTCAGTTCAAAATCACTTCATCGAAATGATTTGAAACTGATCCACACTAAATCGCTCTGTGCGACTCTGATTTTGCGCCATCACTTGGCAGCATTGAAAATCTATTACACTATCACAGCTGATTTAGACACTACAAAGGGAAAAAAATGTAAAAAAAACAATTTTTTTAAAGCAATGAATCTTCTTTCTTTTGGTAAATATGAAGCGATGTGAGTTCTTGAATCAATAACAGCTGTTTTTTGATCTTTATAACGGCAGTGAGAACACTCTTAGGTTATGAATTGCTTAAATGTAATTTAATCTTTAAAATTTTCGATCTGAACATGGTGTAAGATGTTTAAATTAGGTGCTTGCAGGAAGAGGCGGATATACAGTCACTCCAAATTCAGTTTGTCTCGCCACCTTGATCATTTATACCATAACTTTTTGTCTATCTAGATTAGTTGTAGGTGTTACAAACAACCGTTAGGTTAACAATACCGAAATATACAAGGGCACGAGAGCACCCATTGCAGAATATAGTGATATATGAACGGGTGATTCGGTCAAATTATTTTAAATGACTATTGTGTATGGCTATTTTGAATTGGCGCACTCTCTGCACACATTTTTAACAAAAAAAAATTCTTTTAAATCTTTATAATTTAATTAGAAATTTTAAAATTTACTTTCCTCAACAATTTAACGTCACAATATGTCTTTATATAAAATGACAGCTAAAACAGGGTTGCAATTATATTTTTGCGTGACATTGCACGCAAATAAACATAGATTTTGGTTTGACATATTTTACAGCCCTTGAAAATATTTTTCTGCTTGTTTTTGTTGTTGTGATACCCCTCATATGAATTCGAAAATTTCGTTACCAGACTTAAGCCTGTTTTAATTTTAACATATCGAAATAAGCTCGAGAAAGAAACAAATTTTGAAATTTAGACTGAAATCGTTTACATTTTATATAAATTAGCACTTACCTTAAGCACCCACTCCGGAAAGAAAACTTTTTTTTTGTGCTTTTATAACAAAATGTTTCCCGTTGCTTTTCAAATGTTCACAATTGGATTATAAGATTCTAAATCGTTAAATTAAAAATTTTCATGGTAGGATACCAATAGAGGTTGTAATAATAAGTATATAAAAGGTATATACAARGAGAAACTCGAAAATGAAAATTGGAGATCGATCGAAATAGAAAAATGAGGTGAGCTGCGCTCCGAAAAAACGAAATGGTCCGCTGATATAAGGTATTCCCACGTCGTGGTCGAAAGGGAGCGTCTGCTTACAGGAGGAGGGTTTTTGCCAGTTGGGCTGTGGTCACTTATGGTGAGTTGATGTACTACATGTATTGGTGTGTGTTTACTGCTGCTTCCAACTTATGTGTGCTGTCTCCAAGTGTGATGAATGTGTCAATATTGCTTTGTGAGTGGTGTGTTGTTTGGTGGAGTGGTGTATGAGGGCGGGAAACTTAATTCATTTAGCCACCGCGGCCCCTCTAGACGAATGTTCCGCCTAGCAATCGCTGAAGCTGTTGAAATGTTGCTAAGTCCAGAGGTTATCAATCCCTGTTAGGATGGTAAGGGTTATGTAGGTTGTCGTTGACGTTATCTAGCGCGAGGCCCAGGAAATGTGCTGTTTCGACTTGGGTCGGACCAAAGGGAAAATGGTGTTATATGAATGGTGTTGGTGGAGCATGCAAAGAGTTGGTAGTGACATGCGGAGACTCATTGCACGCAGAACATATGTTGGATGTGTCGGGGTCTATTCTAAACAAGTAGGAGTTTAACTTGTTACCGTATCCAGAACGAAGCTCTGCAATGGGTAGTGATTTGACTCCAAGAACATTATTCACTGGAAGGGAGTCGGTGAAGGTATTGATAGCTTCACAGTGAATGGCGGTCAGTAACTGAGGTCCCTAGGAGGCGGTTCCGCTCCAAGCAGTTCCTGCTAGATATTTCCGTAGAAGTAATCCCTGGAGTTCATTATTCTCCTTAACTGGGAGCATAAGCATTGGGATGGGATGACTTCAAGATGCATCCTTTTGTGGTGCGGAGTGCAGTGTTATGGCAGTGCTGCCGGTTTAAGGATTCTGTTGCGGCTCTGTACCTTGGCGATAAACGCCGTCGTATCAGAAGTGAAGGAGCATAAACTATGAAATGTTATAGATAAAATTTTAGGATTATTATCGGAATCTTGACGGCATCGACTGCAATATTAAGCTCGAGTCTACACTCCTTCGTCCATTTGGTAAATATGGTCGGTGTCGGTTTGGGGGGGAAAGTGTTAGGTTCCGTGCATAGAAGGAACGAGAAAAGTCGGAGAGATAGCTGTTTACATATGCCATCGAATCCATTGCCCGACGTCAATATCGTGCAATCATCAGCGTACGAGGTTATAGAAACTCCCTCTGGTGGCTGTGGGAGTTTCGAGATGTGGATTAAACAGTAGCGGGGAAAGGACAGTTTAGATGTTTCTTCTCGAAATAGTACGAGAATCGTTATCTCAAAGGGTGGTTTCTGGCTCAGTATACGAGGTGTGTTCAAAAAGTGTCGCTAATTTTGTGTTTTTTCGAAAATTATTTATTTATTCATGAATATCTATTTTGCCCCCTTCCAAGTAATCCCCATGAGACATTACACACTTGTGCCAACGGTTTTTCCAGTCTTCGAAGCACTATAAAAAATCATTTTTTTTTTTATCTTCTTCAGTTTCTACTTCGATTCCGTCTTTATCTCGTCAAGAGAAGCGTAACGTCGTCTTTTCACGGGCTTCTTCAGTTAAGGGAACAAGAAAAAGTCACAGGAGGCCAGATCTGGTGAATACAGTGGCTGCGGCATCATTAGTGTGTTGTTTTTGGCCAAAAATTCGCGCACAAGCAACGATGTGTGAGCAGGGGCACCACGATGCAAAAGCCAATTTTTGTCACATCTTCTCGGCCTTCTGAGAACATTTCGTACCACCGATAAACGTTGCTTCGGTGCAAGGTAGCTTCCCCGTATGCCACAGTCAACATTCGGAATGCATCCGCGCACTTAATTTCGTTTTTCACACAAAATTTGATACAGGTTCTTTGATCCATTTTTTTGAATAGGTAAAAATCGAAGA
>NW_017537549.1:37858-70026 GCF_001853355.1 Bactrocera latifrons | reverse complement strand
CCATCTTTGATTGAACTGTTGAATCTTATTGAGAACCACAATGTGAGTAAACTGTAAGTATGTACTTGACCAAAATCTTTATTTCCTTTGTTGGTTTGTCAGTAGAAATGGATAATCTCAGAATTCTATTTGAACAGGTGAGCCAGCGCGATTTTCATATGTTACCTGGATACATCGACGCTAAATCTGAGGAACATTGRCCGGAAATAACAGCTTCTGACATTTTATAGAGATAAGCTTGGTCTGTGCTAAGTTGGGTCGGATTAATAACCTCAGAAGGTAATTGGCAGAATTGAAAACTTTCAAATTTGACAACAGACAACTTCTCACAATCAGGGAGCAGTTTACCTATGTCGCCAGAGAATGTATTTGGACTGTTTGAGACACCATCTATGTGTTCGAAAAGAGCACGAAATGGAAGTTTGTTGAAATGTAGAAGACAAACAATCCACTGTAATGGCCTACTAATTCTTTCTTCTAGTTTCCGAATGATTCCACCTTTCTAACCTGTGTTCGTGTTGGTGACATCAGCACCGACGACTTCCRGATGTTCCACATCAACTGAATTGTCTTGTAAATGTTGACATATAGCTTGCGTCTCATCCTCAGCCGACCCGGAAGGAGAGGTGACGTGGCCAAAGTAATGACAACCAGAAAAGCAGACGAAACAATCAAGGCCGCTGCTCTATCATTTACTCCAAATGTTTGGGCAGCTAAAGCAGTGTGTTCTAATACTAGTATGTTTTGTTTGGTTTTAGAGGATGGAAGAGAAAATTCATCATCAGCATCGTTTTTGGAAAAATCCATGTGCGACGCACCTACATTGTTGTCGTCTGTATGAGAGTCTTGCTTATCTGAATGGTCACGTGTTCTAGCTGATATTTTTCTGGTAAGTGTTGATGTTGAATGACGTTTTGAAAACTTTTCTTTACGTTAATTTTTCTTTGTAATCTTTTTTGCTTCAGGTAGAGCAACACTTCCAACGCGACCAATTCTTCTGCTTCTCTGGTCCAAGAGAAATTGTTGTTCATTGATAGGAACTTTCCTTTCCTTTGAACAAGTGCAAGAAGAAAAATAAATGCATTTGCAAGCAGCGATGTCAAATATTGGGTTCCTTAAAAACATTTGTTTAAGAGTCAGAAATTTCTTCTTCATTTTTACAACTCTGGTGTGTGAAACTATCGGATTAGATGACTTTTTGRAAGTATTTTCAACCTTTTTTGCAACTATTTCTGTAACCTCTTTACTCCTAGGTTCATAGTTGTCGCCTCGGAGTCGCCCTATACGAAATCTTTCAAACTGATAACATAAAAGAACATCCTGGTAAGGAGGTAACTGGGACTCAGAGAGACTCTACGGATATATGCCAAACACAGGAAATTTCTGTCTAAATTTAAATTKAGATACAGACATTTTGAGTTCTGTGTTCTGTTGAGAGAATATAAGTGATAGCACTCGGCGAAATCAACGACAAGAGTGAAGGATCTCGATGAAAAAATATTTATGTGGAGACCAGTCCGAACGTGTCGTATGGCGCAGGGAAATGCATGGAAGTGATAGAACTCGGCGAAATCACCGACAAGAGTGAAGAAACTCGATGAAAAWATATTTGTGTGGAGACCTATCCGAACGTGTCATTTGGCGTAGGTGAATGAATGTGAGTAGTGATAGCACTCGGCGAAATCAACGGCAAGAAGTGTGGCCGCAAGCCGATTTTCACCTTGSGCTGTGGCGCGCCGCATTTTCGCTCGTATCTCGGGAACGGTTCGTCCTACGGCCGTGATCACATATACCATTTTGATAGCAAATGAGTTGCGTATTTCAGGCGCTGGCAAGGGTTGCAGATGCGATCCGATCTCAAAACAAAAAGTTGCATTGGAATCAGGAAGTACCAAGGCAACTTTTCCGCACTATTAGAAATCCCGAATCGAAAAAAGTCCGGAATCGCCCACCGTAATGAGTACCAACATAACGGCACAAAAAATTCGAAATTCGATATACGTAACCCGCAAAAATTCAAAATTCGCGCTACTTTTTGAACACACCTCGTATGCTGTAATAAACCTTTGCTTTGTTTACATACATATACTCAACTCAAGAAAATCTTAGGGTGTTGTGTAATATCTTTTTTTGCTACTTTCATGGTAATCAGGGTGTTGTGTTAGCATTTAAGCTACAAAAAAAATTTTAAATTTTGATGATAAATCCTTTAAAATATATTAAATAATGCAAGTGTTTAGGTTATTTAAGTGATTATATTGAATTACTTTGCATATCTGTTCAATTTTATTGGGATATTATTTGTTGTTTAATGTTAAATCAGTATTTTTTTTTTTTGTGTAATTTTTAAGCACGCTTCAAGTATTTCTAAATTTTTGCATGCAGTAGCATACAATCCTGGGGGGTATTTATCGTTTAACATATACAAATTGACAATTCGTTAGCCGTTATAGGAAAACATCAATTGGAAATTGAAAAGCAAGATATGCCAAATTTTTTAATTAGAATACATATTAGTGCTAATAATAAAGTTTATATTAAAAACCATATATGTAAGTGTTGTTGCTGAAATAAAGCAAGATTAAGGTAAGATGTATAAATATATTATAAATTTGTCGAAGTTTTTATATGTATTTATGTACATTCATCAAATATTTAGGGGACTATACCAGTGTTATACCTGGAAAATTGGGCGAATTTCGTATTTGTTTTTGGTAAGTACTCAATCGAATATGTCGAGGTTCTTTGGACATAATAATTGTATTTTCGGCAATACTTAAAGTTTCTTTTTACAAAAATATTGAGAAGTAACGAAGTTATGTGCTGTCTTCGGAGGTGCCATATGCCAAAAAAGTAAATAATCTGAAAATAATTATATGCAATTTCACATACTTATAAAGAAATAATTGTACCGTTTCTATCAGTTTTATCGTAAATAGTATACGGATGAGAATTAGAACGATGTATAAAAAACCCAACTTTAAATGCYTAAATATCTTCTTTTTTCTTCTTTCTAAATTAAAATTATTGGCAGTAATATTTCAAAAACTTACGAATACAAACCGTTTTATGTTTCTGTCTGTCAATTGCAAACAAATACATTCAGAAGAAAACTCACCACCGCGAAATCTAAACACAGGGCTGCATTTTATTAATAAGAACTCACTACATAAAGAATATCTGACTATCAATAAATGATATTTTTATGGGTGAAACATGACACACTATGGCGTTTAAATCAAATATTAGTAAATATATGTCATTAATAAATAATTTCCTTTTATATTAAGCAACAATATTTACAGTTTTTGTTATTTTATAGAATAAATTTGCGAAATATTTACTACCTCAATATATAGAGCACTGCGTTGCTACCACTGAAAATCTAAGATGGCCGCTGTTCACCTCTCAAAAAGCTACCACGAAAGGGTTATCTACTGTATATACTGAGGTTTCTGGTTAAGGCCATTAATTATTTGAACGTATATGACGCTTAGTGCTGTGCACTTTTCGGAATTCATGCTGGTGGTTGGCTAGGCTTAGGTGGTGAGTGAAAGGCCTATGATGTATTCAGTAGTGGGACCACTCTTCTGACTTTCCACACATCGGGTATTTGAAGTAAGTGACGCGCAGTCCTTTGGCATTTTGCGCAGCCTTCGGGTAACACATCGCTTGGTTTTATCTACCGAAGGGTCCAGTGTGAATTGCCGGCTATAACACCGGTCAACAAAATAAATTTTTTTAAATTTATATCATAAATAAAAGATGGCAGACAACATTGGGACCTACTCCGAGAAACAAGGAGCACGTTTTCACCAAGATCTGATGGACTTTGAACGTCGATATCAAGGGCAGTACAACGACAATATGATGGGAGATTATGTTTGGGGTTTAATACGCTCATATGAGCATAAAAGAAATACAAAGAATATTCACTTTTAGACAGTAATTTCCTGTTACTTTACATTTATATATTATTGTTCATCACATATCTTGAATAAAAAAAAACGACTCTTGTATCTAAAAWAAAGTTTTCTAATTATAATCTATAGTGAAATTGTGGAAAAAACATAAAAATGAGTCATTTCTGCTTAAAAATCGAAAAATTGCTCTAATTTCTACGAAAGCAAACTTTAACCGGGAAAAAAATGTTTCCCTTATTTTTGTTATAGGAGAAACTAAAATTTAACATGTAGATGTCAGACCCAAAAATCGTATTGGCCGGATAGTCCTAAAAATTATCTTAAATCTATTAAGTTTTTTTGGGTATGGAAAGTCGACTATTGCTTGTACTTCATTGAGATTTCTGTTTAATCCGTCTGAAGATATTATAAATCCTAAAAATTCTGTTTCTTGTTTAAAAAAAATTCGCCCATTCAGCTAATTCCAAAAGTGGGCAAATTTGGTGATGCGAATATATAGCCTATCCCTCCCAAACGTCAACCTCACCTTCGCGCTTCACTACGAACGAGGCTCTGACGACCGAGTAAAGGCGGTTTAACCTTAGCACCTGTGAGGAGGAAACCCCTACGCCTATGTCTGCCTAGAGGCGAAACCGGCAGCCCCGGAAATAGGTTCGAATGCGTAGGGCTAATCACCTACTCATCTTAAACCCTCTGATTACCGAAACCGAAGTAAACAAAGTTAAGATTAAGCACGATAAATTGATGACGCCCTTCAGCATTGAAAATGGGTTACGAATAGGAACCGGGAATGTACGTTCATTGTTAGAACCAATTAAACTACCGCAACTTTGTAAAGTTGTAAACTTATTCTTCTTGGTCTGTGCGAGGTTAGATGGACCGCCTCGGCGAAATTGCAACAACTTCTGGCGAAAAATTCATTTGCTCTGGAAATAAACCCACTCAAAGAAGATAGAATGGCGTCGTATTCTTTTTTCTAAGTCAGCCTATGCGGCGGTGGAAAGCTCACATGAATAGAATCATCTATGTGAGCCCGCGCACAAGAGCAAGGAACATGACCATAGTACAAAGCTATGTTCCAACGAATGTAGCAGAAGTGTGAGTTAAGGAAGCCTTTCATAGTTTAAAAAATCAGTCAAATTCCGCTAAGACGAGATCCGCCAAGGCGGCACTACAGCCCACTTACAGCAAAACCGACATGTTGATAAAGAAAAGCGCTAGAACTGATAAACCAATCTGGAGTGGAGTACCGCACTCGTGGCCTGCATCAAACGATACGGCAACTGTCAAACGCAATACAACAAAACCACCATTGTTAAAAGATGAAGATAGCGAATTGATAACGATCTGGGAGCGTTATTATGAAAAATTGCTCCCACCAACTTCTTCGGAGGCTATGCAGCCATATGGTTGCTACCGTCCTATTCCAAGACGTCACATTCACACTTTGTACTCGAATGAAACGGAGGTAATGACTGCTATCAGAGCAGCACTCCTGGGCCGGATAACATCAACCCAGAACTCCTAAAACCTGATCCTCAGACGACTGCGCGGATACTGTTTTCTCTACTCAACGATATTTGGTCCTCAGAAAAGATATCAGACGAGTTGAAGGAAGGTGTTATTACTCTTCTTCCGAAGAAAGGACTCATTGTTGGGTATGAAGACCTTCCAGAAGCACTGCACTTATGCCTTAAATTAGGAAACCAAAAATTCAGAAGTAACTATGCTAACGATCAAAATAGTTTTAACTTTAAACCCTTATTACCACCAAGGTGCCACCCGGAGTTGGCATATCTGCCATCGGTTCAACAATAATTCTACTCAAATATACAACAATATCACCTTAGTCCAAATCCTTCAAAGCACTTCAGCAAACACAACAACAGAGCTCGATATCCATCGTCGGGTGGTTATACTCCCCTACCAACACCACTAAAATCACAATCGAAACCGGGGCCAATGGATATCGATCCTAGCATAAGGGCGAATGCATTAATCTACGTAAATAAAACAAATTTTCTAAATACATCGAAAACACAGAAAAAATTCAACCTAACAAGTCCACCAACTAAACAACAATGAAATTTTCATGTAACTACGAGCGTAGAGCGCGCCGAAACCCCTAATCCAGAAACGTATGACTATTAAAAGGCAACTACAATGAATATTACTCTTTTGAAAATTCTGAATACCAAACTAACGAACTTACTTTAATTGTACAACGGAAAATCCTAATTCAGTGGGTGGAAGAACAGAAGTCTCTCATCATAAGTTCGCCAACCTGTTTAACCTATCAAATATAAATATAAAATTTTATCTTCTCGCTTCTCGCACATCTTTTCATGGAAAACTTGGCAATGATACTCTTGAAGAACCATTCGCAATCATTCATACTAAAGATAATTTCAAGACCATAAACAACTCATATCGAATAAAACTAAAGCAACTATTGTCACAAGATGGAAATCACCTCATTATTAGATATAACCACATGAACATCTTCTAAAAAGAAACAATGAAATCAATAATAAACAAACATTTCAACCTTTTCTCCGACCCTAATGAAAAATTTACTTATACAACTTATTTGTAGATACAGCAGTTTATACAAAGTATTATCTATATCCCATGTCTCTAAAATAAGAAGTTGAAAAGCAAATACAAAAACTACTTGACGATAGAATCATAAGGCCTTCCCGTTCCCCATATAATTGAGATCGTTAAAAAAAAGGATAAAATATACAAGTTAGTGATACATTTTAGGAAGCTTAACTCAATCAAAATAGTCACCAATCCCTGATATAAATGAAGATTTGGCACAGCTATGCAAAAATAATTATTTTCCGGTAATAGATCAGAAAAGCGGGATCCACAAGATTATATTAAAATAATCTGACTTTGAGAAAACTGCTTTCTCAGTTAAAAATGGCAAATACGAATTTACACTATAGCCGTTCGATTTAAAGAATATATATATATATATCTCCCGTAGTTAGTAAGTGGAAAATAGGGACTCAATAAACAAATTATAATTCATTTTATTAATATATCCGAATAATTTTTCGAAAACATCGATTAAGAAGGGATTGCAGCGATTGTAAAACATTCCCTGCAATATTTCACATCTCGCAACCAAATAATCCAACGGATTTCACGTTTGGATCGAATATTTCTAGCTTCGTACATATGGATATATGTGCTGATCTCCAGACTTTATCCAACATTCCGAAGACAGCGCGACCTTTGGACTTACGATTTCGTATATCGGCTGTTGATGCACCATTTTTTAGCTATAATGCTACCTAATAGCAAAACTGGTCGACTTCTTTGAGACATGTTCCAGCGATCTGTAGGTTTGGCATTTCGGTGGTGTTGATGCACATGAGTTTTGTCTTCGCTGTACTAATTTTAAGACCAGTTTGTGCAGCGAGATCACTAAGAGCTTCAAGTTTCAAGGAGATGTGCGAATATTTATCTTCTAGGCAACCGCTTTAACCCCAAGATATTCCTCTGTTAGGTGCACACGCTTAACGCATCACCAATACCAATATCAAATTTATTAAAAGGATAGATGGCACGCACCCCTGCCTGCTACCTGACTTGGATGCCGCTACTTAAAATATTTCCACACTTTACTCGACAACTATCTCCTCAGTACAGCTTTTCTATTAAATTATCTACTTTTTCCGGATCTCCTTTGCATACTAGGGCTCTCCAAATCGCATCATGTTTGAGAGTGTCGAACGCTTTCTCAAAATCGATAAATCAAAGATAGAGAGTAGTTTGCCACTCCACCGACTGCTCTACAATTACTCGTAAGGTGTTGATATGATCGACACATGAGCAGTGGACATACGTAGCCCATTCATCAGCGAATCAGATAACCTTGTATAAATTATGTGCGTTAT
Source organism: Bactrocera latifrons (assembly GCF_001853355.1). Classification (NCBI taxonomy): domain Eukaryota; kingdom Metazoa; phylum Arthropoda; class Insecta; order Diptera; family Tephritidae; genus Bactrocera; species Bactrocera latifrons. The sequence goes on along the minus strand of NW_017537549.1, from coordinate 62,192 downwards.
TATTTTATTCACCATACTTAGTAGTGTTATTCCTCTTCAATTTTTACATTCCGATACAATTATTGTCAGGCATTAAAATTTCACAATGAAACACCCGGAATGTGTTGCGTATCAGGAAAAGTTGTATTGCCACCACTCCCTACTCCAGCTGAACCTATGAAATCCCTTCTTTATGGCATTTCAAATTAATAAAAATTATTTTTGGGTAAGACACGAAAATTCAATTCTTGCTTCCAAATGACGCCGTCTGATGGTCGTAATTTTGAAACAACATTCAAAATTTTGAAACAAAATTCAAGGCCAGGTATACCATAAAATTGGATCATTGGTGCAAATACCAAATGAAGATCCAAAATTTCCCTAACAATTTAGTAAGACCAYCCCTTCTTAACGTTCCAAATCCCAATTCCCCCCCAAACCATATGTCCGCAAAGACCTAGAGAACAGAATAGCGTCTATTTGTGCACAGCAGTGTAGAAGTACAGTACAATCAATAATAAACCATAACACAGATATTAACTACGGAAACGACCAGACCATAAAAGAGAGGTACAGAGGAAACCTAAAAAGGAAGAAAAGTGTCGACAGAGTACAGCAAATTTATAGCTCAATGGCAAGGAACACCCAAATATTATGGCATCCTTAGCGTCATAAGGAACAAAATTGCAGGAAATGCAGATATAGCGTTAGAATCGTATAACCCACCACTCAATTGGAATAGTATAGTAAAATGCCTAACATTACATTACGCAGAGAAACGTGACTTAGGAACGTTAGAATACCAAATGATTGCGCTTATCCAGGGAAGAAATACCATACAGAAGTTCTATGAGGAAGTCTATGCACATTTGTCGTTAATATGTATGGAAGTGAATCCATGAGACTTCTGACTCAAACTTATCGGGACAAAGCTCTTGAGACTTTTGTCTGGGGTTTAAATGGAGATCTACTAAGCTTACTTGGTATCCGTGAACCTTCAGACCTCCCACAAGCACTTCACCTATGCAACATTATAAGTCAGAATACGCGAACAATCGCCAAAACCATAAACATCGTCAACAAGCACCACTCCCTCCAATGCGTAATATACGAAATAATAGTACACCAATTTTACCCAGAACTAACATTCCAACATTCAACCAATTATAACAAAYCTATAAATAATATGCAACGAAATACATTCCAAAATCAACATCCTTTTTAAACAACAACGAAATTTTCACATACAAACCGAAGAACAACATTGCAATAATTTAATGGAACTGCAACTGCAGAATGAAGACATCGAAGGATACGCTGAATCCTTTGCTCGACAGAATCAACAATATGACCTTACCCAAGATTTAACAGATATCCATTTTTTAGCTTAACACATTCTTCGCTTCCATACTTCGAATTTAAAGCGAAGAAGTGCCAAACTTTGAAAATCTTAATAGACACGGGATCTAATAAAAAATATATCCAACTAAATCTGGTTACCAATCCCAAGCAAAACGAAAAGTCTTTCTTTGCCAATTCAGTTTCAGGTGATATAAAGATAACCCACCATGCGTTTGCAAATCTTTTCAATTTACCGAACCACCCCATAAAATTTTACATTTTACCTTCTCTACAATCATTCCATGGTGGGACACGATAGCTTGGAATTACTTAATGCAGTTATTCACGTAAAAGATAGATATATAATGATAAATCATAAAACAAAGATAAAAATTCACCAACATATATTCCAGTCTGTAAATAAAATGGAATTTAGACGTCCATATGGACGACAATCAAAAATCTCAATTAGAACAAGTCATAAGAAACCATCCCAACCTATTTACAGATCCCAACAACAAACTTACATTCACTTCTCAAGTTCGAGGCGAAATTCGCACCAAGTCAGACTCACCAATTTTTTCGAAATCATATCCGTACCCCATGGCACTAAAAAATAAAGTTGAAAAACAGATAACAGAACTCCTAAACGACACAAGTTTGTATTGCTCCAAAAAAGATGGACGCATCTGGAGAGAAAAAGTACAGAATGGTCATTGATTACAGAAAGCTAAACGCTATTACTGTAGCCGACAGATACCCGATTCCGGAAATAAATGAAGTTCTGGCGAATCTAGGAAAAACCAAATACTTTTCAGTTGTTGACTTGAAGAGTGGTTTCCACCAGACCCCTTTAAAGGAATGTGACGTTGAGAAAACAGCCTTTTCGGTAAACAATGGAAAATTTTAATTTGTCAGACTCCCATTTGGATTAAAAAACTCCCCTTCAATTTTTCAACGTACTTTAGACGATGTCCTGAGAAACCTTATAGGGAAAATATCTTACGTATATATAGACGACATAGTTATCTTTTCAAAGAACGAAGAAGAACACTTCGAAAATCTCAGTAAAGTATTTAAAATATTAGAAGCTGCGAACTTCAAAGTACAGCTGGATAAATGTGAATTTTTCAGAACTGAAATCGATTTCCTAGGTGGCTAAATGAGATAAGCCGCCCCCCCTAATACCACTGCATCAACACACCACCACCACCAATACATCACACACACAGAACCCACACTCCACAGAACCTACACGTCAACATCACCCACACCCGAGAGGACATCCACACACGCAAACACATACCACACTGGTCAAAAAGTTCAACTAAAAAGTTTGATCAGCAGGGATTATGGGATGCCCAACTTCTTCCAGTGTGAGAGCGCCTCAAAATAAGCGTTTTTTAAAACATTTTCCATTATGGCCAGATTGAAAAAAATAAAAATTTTTGGGCATTTCAATTAAAACACCCAACATTTATTACGATTGCAAATTATTATATATTGGACTTTTAATATATGGCGAAACTAATTTATTCCTTTTTTATGATTTTATGGTATATTAAAACAACTGACTTTCGATATTTCAATACTTAATAAGGTGAATTAAGTCTGTTASTTCTAAATTAATAAATGTTTTTAATCATTTGTAATAGAAAATTAATTCTATTATGCATCAAATTACAAAACGTTTCATAATATGTATTTAAATTTCGCATTTTCTTTGGTTTTCATTATTTTAAATTTTTTTTAACGATCTTAAACGGCGGCAATAAATTCCTCTGTTCACGTATATTTTTGGTATAATTTCAATCTGAGCGTTCCAGTCATTCCAATTGCAAAACGTCAAAACCTACTCAATTTAGTCAACCGTCAAAGTTCGGTAGTTTTTGGCGTTTAGCAATTGCTCTCTCACTTCCAGTGAGTTGGGGATCTCATTATCTCTGTTAATCAGTCTCGTTTTGATCGGCAATCGAAGTCTACGCTAGGGTGGGAAGATTCTGGCCTCTTTTCGATTCGCGATTTCTAATATTGCGGAAAAGTTGCCTTAGTACTTCCTGATTCCAATGCAACTTTTGTTTTGAGATCGGATTGCATCTTCAACCCCAACTCCGGCCTTGAAATTTCGGAAATTCGCCTAAAATCCTGAAATTGTCTACCTAGCGCCTGAAATATGCATCTCATGGTATAAATGTATGAAACAAAAGTTATTTGTAACGTCATTTGCTACCGAAATGGTATGTGATCATGGCCGTAAGACGAACCGTTCCCGAGATACGAGCGAAAATGCGTCGGTACACAGCGCAAGGTGAAAATTGGCTTGCGGTCACACTTCTTGACGTTGATTTCGCCGAGTGCTATCACTCACATTCATTGACCTACGCCAAAGGACACGTTCGGATAGGTCTCCACACAAATATTTTTTCATCGAGTTCCTTCACTCTTGTCGTTGATTTCGCCCAGTGCTATCACTTATATTCTCTTAACAGAACACAGAACTCTCAATTTACGTATCTAAATTTAAATTTAGACAGAAATGTCCTGTGTTTGGCAATCAATGACCGTGAGCTTGAAACCTATACAAATAAATTTAGGCATTATGAAACGTTGTTTCAATCATTTAAATGTATAAATAACCAGGAAGAGAATCCAAAACCTTCCAATAAACGTAAACGTCCGTCTGATGAAGAAATCACTGATTCTTCCTTAAAAAGAATGCCTACACGCAATATTGACCTTATCAATCTTTCTTCCCCTTGTCCACAAAGAGAGAAGGTCTCGTCTTCTCAGAATACAGAGAAAGCTGTTACTGAGCATGGTAAGCGAAAACCTTCTCAGGATCCGCTTCAAAATAACTGTAGGTCAGGTAGTAAAAATTTAATTGTAATACCGCGGAAAAAAGCAATATTTATCTCAAGACTCGCTGCGGATACCACCGTAGATGACATAAAGAGTTATATCTCGTCCAAACTAAAATCGGAAGATGCAGACATCCGAAAATTTAATTTCAAATACGACAGGAATATTTCATCCTTCAAGATCGACATATCCGCTGACAATTTTCAATTAGCTCTTGACAACTCATTCTGGCCATCTAGGGTCTTTGTGCGCGAATTTGAGCATAAACGTTTTAAACCCTCTGCAGTTGTCAGTAAAATGCCAAGAAAAGCCGTTGATACAAAAAACTGATTAGCAATAATTCACTGAGTATTTATTATCAAAATGTAAGAGACCTTAATACATAACTTTCCGATCTGTATTTAAATAGCGTCAAAATTTTAAAATCATTGCTTTCACAAAAACTTGGTTAAAGCCCCACATTTTTGATAGTGAAATATTCAATAGCGAATTTGAAATCTTTAGATATGACCGGCTGAACAGAAAAGGAGTTGGTGTCTTGTTTGCTGTTCATTCTTCAATTCCATCTGAAGAAGTCGATGTTCCGCATGCAGACTTCATAGGATTTAATTGTATTCGTATTTGCGCTAATAGTGGCCATATCTAATTAACTTTATCTTATATACCGCCTCACTCGGACATATCTGTATATATGCAGCATGCATCATTAATAAATAATGCTTCCTCAATGGCTAATAATACTGATTCCATTAATGTTTTGGGAGATTTCAATTTACCGTGCATATCATGGAAATCTGTTGATGATTACTCCTGTACCTATTAGTACTCGCTTATGTTTTAACGAGTTCTTAGATGAAATGTCGGAGTTGGATCTTAACCAAATTTATTTAATTTCGAACAAGTTTCTTAAGTTCTTAGATCTAGTTTATGTTGATAACACTTCAATGTTCTCTGTTGTCCGATGTGATCYTTTGGTTCGGCCAGAGGACTCGTATTATCCTGCTTTGGAAATTAACATGGAAACCATAGCCAACTTTGCTCATAATAATACACAAGACCTTTGTTTTCGGTTCAGCTTTGCGAAAGCGAATTTTAAGAAGATTAATTACGAAATTTCTAAAGTAACTTGGCCAGATTACAGTGGCAATATTGAATTTAGTGCTTCCCACTTTAATGAAACTATATTAAACTTATTTGAAAAATATGTTCCGAAGTGTGTTCTTACTCAAAAATGAGTTCTTATTTATGGTTTTCGAAAGAATTATGTAAAATAAAAAACAGAAAATCTCGTGCTTTTAAACTTAAAAAAAAAACTGGTTTAGTTGCTGACTATTCAAAATATTCTAAATTGCGCCGACAATTTGCTGAACTTAACAAACTATGTTATAATAATTATATAAATAAAGTAAAAAATAATATTATACGTAATCCAAATTGTTCTATGGTTTCGTCAACTCCAAACGCAGGATTTCTAATTTTCCGTCCGCTATGAAGTATAAGTCTAGTATGTCCAGTGACAATCACACCATTTCTAATATGTTCGCTGAATTCTTTAGATCCAATTACTCTCCAAAATCTSCAAAAAATGTTCCGCATCAGAACAAGTTATGTCCGATTTCTGTCATTAATGCACCTACCATTTCCGAAGCAGACGTCTTATATCAGTTAAATATATTAGAACAATCATTCAATTATGGCCCAGATATGATTCCCTATTGCTTTCTTAAGAAATGTGCCAAATATATATCAACCCCTAACAAAACTATTTAATTCATCTCTTATGCAAGGCTTATTTCCATCCATATGGAAAAAGTCATTTATAATTCCTTTGCATAAGAGTGGATTTAGGTCATTTATTGAAAACTATAGGGGAATATCAAAGTTGAAGTTGTGAAAAGTGAAGTTGAAGCAATTATAACAGACGACATAACCTTGCCGATCTCTCCACTAATCTCTTGTTCTCAGCACGGTTTTCGTAAAGGAAAATCTACAATAACTAATTTGCTTGAATTCGTATCACATGTATCAACGGGTTTTAGGGAGAATAAGAATACTAATGTTATATACACAGATTTTAGTAAAGCTTTTGATAAAGTAAACCATTCAATTCTTTTGAATAAACTTGATCTTCTTGGTTTTCAACCAATATTTCTAAAAATGAGTTGCATCTTATCTTAGTAATAGAATTCAACAAATCATATTTAACGATACTTTTTCTGACATACTCAATGTTCATACTTCAATGTTGGTTCAATTCTGTTCTTGTTATTTATTAATGACATATCATCGGTTCTTAAGTTTTCAAAAATTTTATCATATGTGATGATGTAAAACTTTTTAAATCATTCACTTCAAATAGCGACAGATGTCAGTTGCAAACAGACTTAAACAACCTAGTTTCTTGGTGACATGCCATTGAACCTTAAAAAATGCAAAACGATGTGCTTTTCACGTATATCTGTAGATCCTACTTCATACGTAATACAAAACTTTAGGTTGGAGCAAGTATGCAGTTTTGTTGACTTGGGAGTAACTATGGACCGCAAACTCAATTTTAATCTTCACACATTTTCCATGGTTTTTAAAGCAAAAGTGCTGTTAGCTTTGTTAAACGATGGTCTAAAGAATTTAGAGATGCGCTTACCACAAAAATTATTCTTACATCTTTGGTAAGGCCTATTAGAATATGCTTCCGTGGTATGGAACCCTTGTTATAAAGTTCATTCTGAGGAAATGGAGTCCATTCAAAAACAATTTTTACTTTTTGCCTTAAGTCGTTTATATTGAGATTCCTGTTTAAATCTTCCCCCTTACACTAACTGTTTCAAACTTATAAATCTCCCTACACTCGTTAGTCGTAGGGAAGTGCTTGGTATAATATTTCTTATAAAACTCATGAATGGGTCAGTCTGTAGCCCATCTCTGTTATCTGATATTAATTTTAACATTCCCGTTCGCTCTATCAATAGGTTTAGACCTTTACTTTTAAAATTTTCTAGAACAAATTTCGAGTTAAACGAATCATTCCGCCGTATATGTCACGATTTGAATACTCATTCCATCACATTTGATCTAACAGACTCACTCTTCACCATTAAAAAAATTATTTTATCTACTCTTAACAAGTAACATTCAAAAATTATAAACTTTAATCTAATTCTTAATTTTGGCTGTTGAAATTTCTGATTCTGTAGCTGAGCCGCTTACAGCTAATTCCGCTCGTTCGCGGATTACGCCCCTCGTGTCGATTGGGTGGGAGGAGGGTAATCGTTGGGTATTATTATTTTTGACTATGACATCATTTAATAATACTATTACTTAGTAAAATTAATTACTCGATAGATAATATTTAGTATTTGGTTTGAAATAAATATCCCTTTGGACTCGAATTTCTTCGATTTCTAGCATCTTCTATTTAATTACATTTTCAGTGGTCAAGATGTCCTGCTTGGTTAGATAATACTTGCGACGATCTTGGTTTTGTTCGGCAATGAGCTAGTTTTGTTGCCCCACTAATTTGGTTAATTTATCCATATTTGCAAAAAGAAACTGCAAGTTATCAGATATCTTTTCAACTGCATCTGCCTCTGTTGATAAACACATGACATTTGAAGCAATTTTGCACTGTGTCTTCATGCAGTCGTATTCGTGGTATGGACTTTGATCCGCCGCTGGCAATTTCATCAGTACTTGAAAGCATGGCATCCAAAAAATCGCTGGCGACATCAACAGTATTAATGTAAACCCCAAATGAAGAGCTATTTGTGATGACTTCCACGGCCGCATGTATTCCGCAAATTATTTTTCTTCCTCACAGGGGGTTAGCGAAAACTTCTTGAATTTCCCTCCTCCAGTAGCTCTGCTTCTGCATTTGTTATTTGCGATTTTCTTCCAGATGCAGCCTTTCCCATCGGACCATACCTATTAAAAAATGTTAGAGGTGGCGATATACAGAGGGTTTTTTTTTGTACTATTAATTTCTTTTTCAATCCCTTTACGAAATTTCATTGGAAATACCCGAAAAAAGTTCTTTGAAAATTTTAGCACTTAATATTAACATAAGGAACTGGACCAAGGCACGTAAAAATTTCCATAGAAAATACACTACAATCGTAATTTTTTATATTTTTCAGAATTGTTCACTCTACAAATGTGCCCAGTGCAACAAAGTCGTAGCTCACACCTGCGAGGTAGGACAAGACTCTAAACCTGATTTTACCTTGAAATTCGCATTTTTTTTTAATATATATATAGCAAATGACAATAGCTATAGATAGATGATCATGACAAACTTGTAGGAAATTTTATTTGCTACAAAAAAGATCCGAGGTCAAAATCGCTATCATTAATACTTCTTGAGATATTAAACTTTTTAAGTAAGGCTGTATGGAAATTTCATACCACCTATGAAAATTCTATAAAGACCCTGGTCGAGCAAATACCATTGGCGACTGAAGTACTGTTGCATAGGACTCCTTTATGCGTTGGCGGCTTTCGGACGCTCTGTAAAAAAATAACCCGGGGTGACTGAAGTACTTTCGCGTAGTACTCCTTCTGGTTATATTTTTTGGTTATCATGCGCCAGTTAGCGACGCTGAAGATAGAAAATTCCGGCATTATAAACAACAGACAAAATTCCATAACGAAAAGCCGATAAGCATAATAAAACTAGCCTTGTTCTAGTAAAAAAATTAAAAAAGAAAATATCTATATGCATAAATAGATGAATTTTCGCGAAAAAGAGGAAATTCAGTGAATTGCCTTATCATCACATGGCAGCGCTCCATTTCGTCGTAATTTTTAGCACACAAATGATGTTCACTACGAGTGTAAAATATGTATATTTAAAAAAAAAAGTTTAAAATATGGATTTATTTAAAAGTTAAATTTAATTTAATTAATTTGAAAGGAGTAAAGTGTGTAAAATAGCTTCTTGAAATGATCGAATTTTTGGAATTTTTGAAGCGTTTCCTGTTTCCGACCGTGCCTTCAAATCGCGGCGCCAAAGAAATCGGAATTGTACCATTTTTGTAATAACTGGCTCATATACTTACCCATATCAAAATGTCAAGCAATTAGCGAAATCGATTTCTAGACCAACTGCGTTGTTGATTGCGGAGTCACCGTTGAGGGTCATTTGGCGGTAGGAATAACGCAGGTTAAGGAGCAGGTAATTGCAACCTGTGAAACATCAGCGCTGGGTGGTTTGGCATTGAAACTTTTGATCAATTCTTTTATTTAGGAATGTTACATGGCGGTAGGCAATAATTAGTCCATTTTATGCTTACAGGTTTTGCTGCCGGTCTAATCATAACGGTCCATTCTCCTCTCAAACTCTAGCTACCTAACTTGCAGCTTCTCCATCTGCTCCTGCTCCTTCCCAAACAGCCACATCACACAAACATTCTTCTTTTTTACTGGCGCTTACGCGACTATAGCCGAATTAACAACAGGGAGCCAGTCGTTTTTKTTCCTTTTCGCTATGTGACGCCAATTGGATATTCCAAGCGATGCCAGGTCCTTCCAACGGAGCGGAGGTCTCTTCCTCTACCTCTGCTTCCCCCGGTGGGTAATGCGTCGAATACTTTCAGAGCTGAAGTGATTTCGTCCATTCGAACAACATGACCTAGCCAGCGTAGCCGCTGTTTTTTAATTCGCTGAACTTTGTCAATGTCGTCGGATATCTCATACAGCTCATCTTTCCTCGAATGCGATATTCGCCGTTTCCAACGCGCAAAGGACCATAATTCCTTCGTAGAACCTTCCTCTCGAAAACTAGCAACGTCAACTCCTCAGTTGTTGCCATCGTCCAAGCCTCTGCGGAGTTTGGTTTTTGCTCGTCGAGAGAGAACTTGGCTTCTCAATTGCCTACTCAGTCCGAAGTAGCACCGGTTGGCAAGAGTTATCCTGTGTTGGATTTCCAGGCTGACATTGTTGGTAGTGTTTATACTGGTTCCMAAATAGACGAAATTATCTACGACTTCGAAGTTATGACTGTTAGCAGAGATGTGAGAGCCAAGCCGCGAGTGCTATGATTGTTTGTTTCATGACAGGAGATATTTCGTCTTGCCCTCGTTCACTGTCTGACTCATTTGCTTTGATTCCTTGTCCAGTCTGGAGAAAGTAGAACTAACGGCGCGGGTTTTGGGGCCGCTGATATTAATATCATTGGTATACGCCAGGAGCTGTACACTCTTATAAATGATTGTGCCTTCTCGATTAAGTTCTGCAGCTTGAAATATTTTCTCCAGCAGCATATTGAAGAAGCCGGACTATAGAGTCGCAGTATATGAAACCTCGTTTGGTATCGAAGTCCTTTCCGATCCGTACCGAGCTTTTGGTGTTGCTGATACCAAATTCAGACATCGCGGCATAAAGGCAGCTCCTTTTCGTTCAGTAGAAAGCAACTTTGAAATCGACGAAAAAGTGGTGTGTGTCGATTCTCCTTTTCGGGTCTTATGCAAAATTTGGCGCATKGTGAATATCTGGTCAGTTGTTGATTTATCGGGTCTAAAACCGCACTGATAAGGTCCAATCACATTGTTGACGGTGGGCTTTAATCTTTCACACAATACGCTCAATAGAACTTTATTCGTCATTTTGAGGAGGCTTGGTGCAGATTGTGGGGTCTCCATTTTTGTGAATTGGACAGAGCACACTTAAATCCAATCGTTGGGCATGCTTTCGACCGACCATATTTTGCAGTTCTTCGTCGCCATGTTTGGATAGCTCGGCCGGTAATCCATTGGCTCCCTCCTCTTTGTTGTTCTTCAGGCGGGTAATTGCTATTAGAACCTCTTCATTGTAGGGCAATGGAACGTCTGCTCCATCGCCATCGATTGGGGAATCGGGTTGGCTTTCTCCTTACGTTGTACTTTCACTGCCATTCAGCAGGGTGGAGAAGTGTTGGAGTAATTTATTCAAAAAATTGGCAACACCAAATTTTTGTCTTTACATCAGCAAAGCATCATCAAATAATTGTACAACAGTTACTGCAATGCTGTAATTTTTATTTAGCTCGAACGCACACATTATTTAACATAAATACCTTTATTCGTACATGTACTAAATAGATTTTAAACACAAAATTACAAATAAGCCACTTATTTAGTTTTATTCCCACTTAAAAGGAAGTAAAATGTGCAAATACCGTAACATTTATTATAATAAATAAATGCTTATGTTTATAATAGATTATAATGTAACTCGCATCCCTTGCATTTGAAGGTTCTGCGAGAGGCGTTAATATCCATGGCTACAATAGATATCCTTTATCATCTAACAACTCCGAATCATTTTCTGTTTTGTGGGAATAAATGTTAAGGATGTGGTCCAAAATTCCAAATAAAAATTGTGAGCATATGAGTTTTTAAATTTACGCCAGCAAAAGGTAACCCTTGCAAAGTTATGAAACCTCATAATAGTGAGGCTGTTAATTTCTCTGCTCCTAGGGGTAGCACGGCGACGAACGAATCTGCGTAAGATATGTGTATGATGTGTTGTGCTTGAAGGGTGATATGGTATGGAAGTGACGCGGGGTGGGTGAATAGATTTAAGTCGTATATGATAACGTGGAATCACTTACGTGGAATCACAACCACTTGCACAAAGAGTAATAAAAATATCGTGGAATATTTTAATGTATGTATTTATCTTATAAAAATCAAATATTTATATTAAGACTTAAGGTAAGACAAATTAAATGTAAGTAAATCACGAGACTCCAGGTCTAAGAGAAAATGAGAGCTTCGGCCGCGAATTATTTTTCCCTAATATCATTTTTTGCTCTTCTTTTACACGCTTTTCTTCTTCTTTACGCATTCGCTGACGTTTTTCTTCCATGAGACGTTGCTCTTCTATCATCGCCAATCGTTCTTCAGCCTAAAAATACAAAATAATCCAATTTAGTTCAGATTCAAATAAGTATATAAGGAATATTCTGCAGTAACTAGTCTGTATTTTATTTTAAAAATTCGCGTTTAATTTTATCCACTCGTTGATCAGAAAGGTTCAATATAAAATATTCAGAAGATTTATCATGAATCGCTTCAGATTGATATCTCATATATTGAGTGCCCAGTTGTCGTACAGACGGACATGTCTAAATTGTTTCAGTTCGTCACACTGATAATATAAATATAAGGACGTATTTAATTCAAATTTCGCATTTTAGTAAAAACACAACAACCAATTGGCTTCACCAAGTTAATAAACAAAATATTACAACTCACTTCACCTAGAGTATATTCAGATGAGCACTAAATTTTTCACGCAAACAGTATTTTATCGTCGAGTGACGACTAGGGGGGACCAAAAGACCGTACCTCTCGTGATCGTGGCACCATTTGACGATATTCGAGTAACGACGTGGTGTTCCAACATTTGAAAAATCGACATCAGCAAAATTTGTTTATTTTAGTTTATAATTAATTCATATAATTTATTGCATTTCAAGTAAATATAATACACTCGGGGCCATGCACACCTTACCACTATCCTTTCCTAATTTTTTTTCCGGTATTTTTCGTTCGTTCGGGGTTGTTTTCAATTTGGCGGTTTTTATGTTTTTAGTAAGCATAAGTGGATAAGTGGTACTGGAGGATAGAGTCATGTGTAGAAGTTCACGTAAGTGAGGAAAGTTTTCTGACAGCTCATGACTTCCCGTCGCTGAAGTATCCTCTGGGTAGCCTAACAACATCCGTTTGAAGGCGAGCTAAAGTGAGAAGGCGAAATATCCCCTACATAAGGTTGTGCTCTAGGTTTGGGACCCGCCACGTAAAAAAAAGCACCTCCAATGAAAACGAACAACAGTCTCGGATGAGAGACCCCGTTTTGCTGACGACCATGGCAAACTAAATAAGGACTACGAATTGAGGGCATGCACCTGGATTGTCCGGTCCCTTAATTGGGAAGGTGCCGCTGCCCAGCTGGTTGATATCTTCGTTAGAGTGAAGGCTGGACGGCGGTGATCCAAGAAATGCGATGGACGGGAGAAGGCCAGAGACGAGTAGGTCCTTGTGGCATTCACTACAGTGGCGATATAAAAGAACGCAACTTTGGTGTGGGATTCGTGGTGGGAGAGAAACTTCGTCGCCGAGTACTTTCATTCACTCCGGTGAATGAACGTCTAGCCCCAATCCGCATCAAAGCGAGGTTCTTCAGCATATCGCTGATTTACGCCCGCGCCCCGACGGAAGAGAAGGACGATGTGACCAAAGATGAATTTTATGATAGCTTGGAAAGCACTTATGAGAGCTGCCCCCGCCACGATCTCAAAATTTTGCTTGGCGACTTTAAAGCCAGGTTGGGCAAAGAAGGTATCTTTGGCACTACGGTCGGTAAATTCAGCCTCCACGACAAAACATCCCCAAATGGGTTGAGGCTGATCGACTTCGCCGGGGCCCGAAATATGGTTACCTGTAACACTAGATTCCAGCATAAGGACATATATCAAGCTACCTGGATGTCTCCGGATCGAAAAACCACCAACCAGATCGATAATGTTGTGATAGACGGAAGACACGTCTCGAGTGTTGTAGATGTGCGTCCGCTCCGACGTCCTAACTGCGACTCGGACCACSATCTTGTTGCAGCCAAGCTTCGCACCCGCCTCTGTGCAGCAAAAAGCGCACGTCAACAAATACAACGAAGGTTCGACGTCGAGAAGCTGCAATCGGCTTGCACTCCTGCGAGAGCCCTCGTCAACAACTCGGTATAAGGGAACAGTGGGACGGCATTTCGAACCCCTTACGTACAGCTGCAACCGAAACCATTGTTTTTTTTTTTTGCAAAAAGAACAGCTGGAACGACAAAGAGTGCCGTGTCTCAGGGGAGAGAAAACAGGTTGCCTACCTCGCAACGTTACGATCGACCACAACACGTGCGGGATGGGATAGATACGAGACGCATTTGCAGACAGAAAAAGAAAGAGGCCGAAGTGCGTGAGTACGAAGAGCTTGATAAGCTGGCCGACAGGGGTAATGCTCCGCCTCCCCTGCGAATAGTAGGCACCTTGTCGTGGTGCAGGGACTGAAACTGCAACATAGTACGGCATCTCCCAACCTTCAGGGGTGATGCTGTATAGTATCTCCCAACAACAAAAACAATCAACAACAATAACCAAAACAGCAAACTCAAGAACAACAGAGCAAGAGTGGCCAAGGGGCTAGACGACAGTTCAGCTTCCTGGATGCCCTGTCGCCGGAAGAACGAGTACTCTTTGAGAAGCACGCACGCGACGACGACGAATGCCCTCCTGCAGYCTTACTCAGCGTAGTGTGTCCGCTGCGACCACAGCAAACCGCGCGAACGCCGCCCCCACAACCTCMTCAAACAGGATCGACTGCGGAGGGTGATTTCACAAAAGTGGAATCAAGGGACGAACGAAAAAGGAAACGGCAACGAGGGAACATCCCATGTACCCTGGAACCAGGACGCCCAGGAGGTCACGATGACCMACGCAGAGCAGGAATGAGTGGAGCCACTCTCAWGTAGTGGAAGCAAGAGGAAAACGCTCCAACCCCAACCCGCAGCCGACAAGAACCGCAAGCCGTAATTACTCCGAGGCCGTGAGAATTATCCGGATGGCTGTGGTGCCCCACAACTACCCACCGGAGGCCCTGGGGTCCGAACAGCAGATGGCTCTACAGGACTGCTTAGTAAACGCCTTATCTATGGGCGACGGCTACACCAGCGCCTTTAACGGCATTTTCTTCAGGGGCGGTATGCTGCTGGTCGATTGCCAAGATGAGAGGTCGGCCACCTGACTGAAGCCAGTCATGCCAAGGATAGAGGGTTGGAAGGCTCCGGCCCTGTGCGCTAAGAGAGGCGAGGAAATACCACAACTTCTCAGCATGGTGGCGTTCTTTCCTAGAAGTGAGGACAGGAATTACGACTTCGCGCTTAGGTTAGTGAGAAACCAAACGAGGGCTTAAACACAACGGTTAGGAAGGTCGTAGCGAGTAGTGCTGAGGGTTCAGGGTGAAACCTCAACATAAAAGTTGATGACGAATCCTATAAATACATCAGGCAAAAAGGATTCAAGCTGAACTTCTTCTTCTTCTTGATTGGCGTAGTCACCGATTAAGCGATTATAGCCAAATTAACAAACGCGCGCCAGTCGTTTTTTTTTCGCTACGTGGCGCCAATTAGATATTCCAAGTGAAGACAGGTCCTTCTCCACTTGGTCCTTTCAACGGAGTGGAGGTCTTCCTCTTCCTCTGCTTCCCCCGGCGGGTACTGCGTCGAATAGTTTCAGAGCTGGAATGTTTTCGTCCATCCGGACAACATGACCTAGCCAGCGTAGCCGCTGTCTTTTAATTCGCTGAACTATGTCAATGTCGTCATATATCTCGTACAGCTCATCGTTATATCGAATGCGATATTCGCCGTGGTCAACGCCCAAAGGACCATAGATCTTTCGCAGAACTTTTCTCTCGAAAACTCGCAACGTCGACTCATCCGTTGTTGACATCGTCCAAGCCTCTGCACCATATAGCAGGACGGGAATTTTGTGAGACTTATAGAGTTTGGTTTTTGTTCATCGAGACTGTACTTCTCAATTGCCTACTCAGTCCGAAGTAGCACCTGATGGAAAGAGCTATTCTGCGTTGAATTTCCAGGCTGACAATGTTGGTGGTGTTTACGATGGTTCCAAGATAGACGAAATTATCTACGACTTCAAAATTATGACTGTCAACAATGACGTGCGTCTACTGCTTGTATGATCACAGGAGATATTTTGTCTTACCCTCGTTCACTGCCAGACCCATTTGTGTTACTTCCTTGTCCAGTCTGGAGAAAGCAGAACTAACGGCGCGGGTGTTGAGGCCGCTGATATCAATATCATTTGTATACGCCATCTTATAGAAGATGGTGACTTCTCTATTTAGTTTTGCAGCTCGAACTATTTTCTCCAGAAACAGGTTGAAAAAGTCGCACGATAAGGAATCGCCTTGTCTGAAACCTCGTTTGGTATCGAACGGCTCGGAGAGGTCCTTCCCGATTCTGACGGAGCTTTTGGTACTGCTCAACGTCAGCTTACACAGCCGTATAAGTTTTGCGGGGATACCAAATTCAGACATCGCGGCGTAAAGGCAGCTCCTTTTTGTGCTGTCGAAAGCAGCTTTGAAATCGACGAAGAGGTGGTGAGTGTCGATTCTCCTTTCACGGATCTTTTCCAATATTTGGCGCATGGTGAATATCTGGTCGGTTGTTGATTTTCCAGGTCAGAAGCCACACTGATAAGGTCCAATCAGTTTGTTGACGGTGGGCTTTAGTCTTTCACACAATACGCTCGATAGAACCTTATATGCGATATTAAGGAGGCTTATCCCACGGTAGTTGGCGCAGATTGTGGGGTCTCCCTTTTTGAGGATTGGGCATAGCACACTTAAATTCCAATCGTTGGGCATGCTTTCGTCCGACCATATTTTACAAAGAAGCTGATGCATGYTCCTTATCAGTTCTTCGCCGCCGTGTTTGAATAGCTCGGCCGACAATCCATCGGCCCCGCAGCTTTGTTGTTCTTCAGGCGGGTAATTGCTATTCGAACTTCTTCCTGGTCGGGCAATGCAACGTCTGCTCCATCGCCATCGATTGACGAGTTGTTAGTTCACTACCATTCAGCAGGCTGGAGAAGTGTTCCCTCCATAATTTAAGTATGCTCTGGGCATCGGTGACTAGATCACCTTTGGGGGTTCTGCAAGAGTATGCTCCGGTCTTGAAACCTTCTGTACGCCGCCGCATTTTTTCGTAGAATTTTCGAGCATTACCCCTATCGGCCAGCTTATCAAGCTCTTCGTACTCACGCATTTCGGCCTCTTTCTTTTTCTGTCTGTAAATGCGTCTCGCTTCCCTCTTCAACTCTCGGTATCTATCCCATCCCGCGCGTGTTGTGGTCGATCGTAACGTTGCGAGGTAGGCAGCCTGTTTTCTCTCCGCTGCGACACGGCACTCCTCGTCGTACCAGCTGTTCGTTTGTACTTTTCGAAAAGCATCTTTGCATCTGTACGTAGGGAGTTTGATATGCCGTCCCACAGTTCCCTTATACCGAGTTGTTGACGAGTGCTCTCAGAGAGCAGGAGTGCAAGCCGAGTAGAAAATCGTTCAGCTGTCTGTTGTGATTGCAGCTTCTCGACGTCGAACCTTCCTTGTGTTTGGTGGCGTGCGTTTTTTGCTGCACAGAGGCGGGTGCGCATCTTGGCTGCAACAAGGTATAGGTCCGAGTCGATGTTAGGACCTCGGCACGCACTCACATCTAAAACACTGGAGACGTGTCTTCCGGCTATCACAACATGATCGATCTGGTGGTRGTTTTTCGATCCGGAGACAGCCACGTAGCTTGATGTATCTTCTTATGCTGGAGTCTAGGACTACAGATAGCCATATTTCGGGCGCCGGCGAAATCGAACAGCCTTAACCCATTTGGGGATGTTTCCTCGTGGAGGCTGAATTTACCGACCGTAGTGCCAAAGATACCTTCTTTGCCCATCCTGGCGTTAAAGTCGCCAAGCACGATTTTGACATCGTGGCGGGGGCAGCTCTCATAAGTGCTTTCCAAGCCCTCATAAAATACAACTTTGGTCACAACGTACTTCTCTTCCGTCGGGGCGTGGACGCAAATCAGCAATATGTCGAAGAACCTCGCTTTGATGCGGATTGTGGCTAGACGTTCATTCACCCGGGTGAATGATAGTACTCAGCGACGGAGTCTCTCTCCCACTTGCGCTCCTTTATATGGCCACTGTAGTAAATGCCACAAGGACCCACTCGTCTCTGTCCTTGTCCCATCGTATTTCTTGGACGGCGGTGATGTCAGCCTTTATTTTTACGAGGACATCAACCAGCTGAGCTGGASCGGACATGCCAGATGCATTCCCTTAATTCGTAGTCCTTACTTCATTTGCCATGGTCGCAACCCTATGCAGGGAATGTTTCGCCTTCTCACTTTAGCTCGCCTTCAAACGGATGTTCTTAGGCTACCCAGAGGATACTTGGTGAAGTACCGGAAGTTATGAGCTGCTTGAGTCTTATGTGAAAGAATCGTTTCTGGCCACTAACAAGTGAATGGCGATCAGAGCACTTTCCTCACTTGCGTGAACTTCTACACATGGCTCCATCCGCCTGAACTTCAGATTCGGCAAAATAGTAATGCGGCCATGGAGGCACAAGGCAACGACAAGGGCGAACCAAGAACCTACGACGGGGATAACGGTAGCACCGGATCAACATAACAGTGGATGACGAAACCTATAAATACATCAGGCAGAACTTCAGATTCGGCAAAATAGTAATGCGGCCTTGGAGGCCCAAGGCAACGTCATCGGCAAGCCAAGAACCTACGAAGGGGGTGACCACAGCACCGGTCGCATCCGCAGCCAGCTCAGTGCATGACTCGACCTGCCGCCCAAGAGCTTTTGGAAGGGCTGGAGATGCAGGTTGATGAAGAGATCGAGGACGAGGACCTGGCTCTCAACGCCGGCATAGAAGTTGCTCAGGTGAACCTCCATCACGCATCGACCACCTCGGCTGTGATCGTGAAGAGGTTCATTTCCGATTACCTGGGCATCCTCTTAATCCATGAGCCTTGGGTGTTTAGGGGAGAGGTATGAGGCCTCAATTCAAGGAAAAACAAGGTAACCTGAGATCTCTCTTGCGAGACACCCCGTTCTTGTGTATCTGTTAGATATAGATTTTTTCTGTATTAAAGAGTTTCTAACGCAAGATCTGGTAACGGTACAAGTAAAGGACAGGTCATTTGGTCCTCGTATCCGCCTACTTTCCGGAAGAGATGGCCACAGCACCCCAACATAAACCAGACCATTATGGACGCCTATCATTGTGCCTGCCCACTTAAAGCGACTATCAGTAAATCTGCCCCTGGTGGTCTAGTAAACTCTCAGTTCTCAAACATAGGGTGCGAAGGCTGTTCAACAAAGCCAAGCGCACAGGCAGCTGGGAGGAATACAAACGGCACCTAACAATCTACAATAAGGAAATTAATCTTACCAAGACAAACAGTTTCAGGAAATTCTGTGACAGTGTCTCCTCGACCCCGGAGGCAGCTCGGCTGCACAAGGCGTTGTCGAGAGGGAAGACGGACACAGTATTATCAGTAAAAAGACAAGACGGGACCTATACGACTAGCTCGGAGGAGARGCTGGAAACACTCCTACAAGCGCACTTCCCAGAGACGGTTCAACCTGATTTAACTCCAGCGGTCGGTTCCAAAGTCCTCTTCGAACTTTAAGTCACCTGAAGTGGACGGAGTCTTCTCGGCCCTCTTGCAACAAGGTTTGCATATTATCCTGCCACACCTGCTAGGGCGGATGAGGGACAGCCTGGCGATGTCATATATCCCTGAGCCATGGAGAATTGCTAAAGTAATCTTCATCTCCAAGGGAGGAGAGACTTTTCGCTAGCGAAGTCAATTCGGCCTATAAGTCTCACATCCTTCATGCTAAAGCAATGGGGAAGGTAATAGATTAGATCAGAAGCGCTGAAGATCGCACCTCTACATGCAGGGCAGTACGCGTACAGAGCGGGTAGATCCACAAACGCTGCCCTGTACCACCTCACGTCTGAGCTGCAGGATTCAGACGCCTGGCCGGCAGATTATGGGGATGCAAGCCAAGTATCATAAGATGGTTGTATACCCTGATAGTACAGCCTATTGTCACCTATGGAGCGGTTGCCTGGGCCACCTAAGCAGCGCAGTCTTCGGTGATTCGGAGACTATCAAAGCTGCAAAGATTTGCCTGTGTCTGTGCTTCAGGGGCAATGCGCACATGCCCCACGGTGGCACTGGAAGTCTYACTGGAGCTCACACCGCTGCATCAGGTGATGAAACAAGCAGCAACACACACCATGCTGCTAATGTCAGCAGAAGGCTGTGGAAGAGGGAAGATGTCCTCTAGACAGATGGATGCACTAGTGGAAAGCACACCGCGAAGAAAATAAACCTCAAAAAGAATTTAAAAGTAACTTCAGGCAGCGACTCCACTCTAGAAAGGCTGCTGGAAGGCAGTGTCATTCAGTGGTACATTGACGGATCAAAACCCACCGGAAGGTAGTTGGACAGGTATTGCGGGACCGCGTACCAAGCTGTCCATACCAATGGGATGCTTCCCAAGCATCTTCCAGGCTGAAGTTCTTGCCATATGTCAGTGCGCCGAAGTCAACCTCAGTGGCCAACGATTGGAATTTAAGTGTGCTATGTCCAATCCATAAAAAAGGAGACCTCACAATCTGCGCCAACTACCGTGGGATTATCCTCCTCAACATCGCATATAAGGTTCTACCCAGCGTATTGTGTGAAGGATTAAAGCCCACCGTCAACAAACTAAACTGATTGCACCTCATCAGTGTGGCTTTAGACCTGAAAAATCAACAACCGATCAGATATTCACCATGCGCCAAATCTTGGAWAAGACCCATGAAAGGAGAATCGACACACACCACCTCTTCGTCGATTTCAAAGCTGCTTTCGACAGCACGAAAAGGAACTGCCTTTATGTCGCGATGTCTGAATTTGGTATCCCCGCAAAACTAATACGGCTGTGTAAGCTGACGTTGAGCAACACGAAAAGCTCCGTCAGAATCGGGAAGGACTTCTCCGAGCCGTTCGATACCAAACGAGGTTTCAGACAAGGCGACTCTCTATCGTGCGACTTCTTCAACCTGCTTCCGGAGAAAATAATTAGAGAAGGTACCATTTTCTAAAAGAGTGTATAGTTGCTAACGTATGCCGATGTTATAGATCAACACCCGCGCCGTTAGTTCTGCTTTCTCCAGACTGGACAAGGAAGTAAACAAATGGGTCTGACAGTGAACGAGGGCAAGACAAAAATATCTCCTGTCATCAAACAAACAGTCGTCGCACTCGCGACTTGGCACTCACGTCACTGTTGATAGTCATAACTTTGAAGTCGTACATAATTTAGTCTATCTTGGAACCAGTATAAACAGCACCAACAATGTCAGCCTGGAAATCCAACGCAGGATAATTATTGCCAACAGGTGCTACTTCGGACTGAGTAGACAATTGAGAAGCAAAGTCCTCTCTCGACAAAAAACAAAAACCAGATTCTATAAGTCACTCATAATTCCCGTCATGCTATATGGTGCAGAGGCTTGGACGATGTCAACAATATGGTGTACTGTATAGTAGTATACTGCATATGCCAGAATACCAAAATGAGACTCCTGACTAACAGAATCACTAAATTACGGTTGTGACAATTAGAGACATGGGACAATCGTCTCAAGCAGAATATCGATATCAGATTTTCATTTCCCAAAGGTTAAAAATATTTACTATGATTAGCTTAAGTATCAGCTGAGGATCTACAAAAGAACAACAGTGCTTCAATATAAGGGCACTTATTTGCTTGTTCCAACATCCCATTGTATTCTTTTCATTTTACATTTATTTTTAATTTATAACGCTCGGTTTCATAGAATATTTACATTATCCTCGGAAATTTGAATTTTATTTTATATTAGGTTGTCAAAAAAGTCTTGCGTTATTTTCGCTAGTTGGCGCTGAGAGCGCGTAGTTCTAGTTTTATTCGCCGCATCGGGTCATGCTATACATTTTTGGAAAGCTTCACTTTCACGCGCTTAATTGATTGTCGTTTCTTTTAAGTCGTTCGTGAGCGTCGCAAACATGGAGCAAAATACAGAGWAAATACGGCATATTTTACAGTACTACTACGATAAAGGCAAAAATGTATCTCAAGCCGTTTGACTCTTCAGCTAATCATTGAGAATATAACTACAAACCGGAATTTTACTAGTCCTAGTCCCTTAAAAGAGCGTTTCGACTCATCTTATGAAATACTCAGTAGGATAACGCAAATTTAATCTTGACGCGATAGCGAGACTTCCTAATTCTTGTATCTCCTTTCTTTATCCGCCGAAACAACTACGTTACCGCAACGGGTTTGTAAACCTCAACGAGTGGCGTGCAAACCATGAAACGTAATTTGTCTAAAAACGTGTATATTAGACATAGTAAACCCTGTAAAAATTGTAGACAGTAAATCCAACGCGAACTTCGGAATTTACCAGTGTGCTGCCAGTGTAACAACTTATAAACTTAAAACGAATTACCAATAACTGTATACTAAGAAATTATAAATATTTTTTTTTTAAATCAATAAAATTTCACTATCAGAGGAAATATTACTTTCCGACACTAACATGACCCGAGTGGCTTACCCAATAGGGAACGTTGAAAAATTTGACGGAAACCTTAGTATAGACCTTTATTAACCGCATCGATTACAGCCTCGCTCTATATTAAACCAACCACGCCCGGCAGCAGCACATTTTTTTTTAGCCATATTGAACGACGCATCAGCGGTGTTGTGATGATATATCTGGGAATGTACAACATTGCGGAAAAGTTGCCTTAGTACTTCCGGTTTCCAATGCAACTTTTTGTTTTGAGATCGGATTGCATCTCAACCCCAACTCCGGCCTTGAAATTTCGGAAATTCGTCTAAAATCGTGAAATTGTCTACCTAGCGCCTGACATACGCATCTCATGGCAAAATGTATAAAACAAAAGTTATTTRTCACGTCATTTGCTACCGAATGATCATGGCCGTAGGACGAACCGTTCCCGAGATACGAGCGAAAATGCGACGCAAGGTGAAAATTGTTGCAGCTCGCAGCTAACCTGTATTGGTCACTCAGAACCCACCGCGTGGAGGTGGCTGCTCTTCGGGTTCCTCCCACGCACAACCCAACCAACCAACCATATGTCACGCTTGTTTTAGTCTGAATCTGTGTCAAATTTATTGATAAAATCAGATTCTGTACTTGTTGCCTAGATTTCAGTGTAGAGCGTATAAAACTATCAAGAGATTGGGGGCCAATAACTTTAAAAGATGCCTCTATCACAAGTTAGACCGTTCTCTCGACTGCCCCGGTGTGAGAGAGGAATTCACTAAATTTCCATACCTCTGCAGTGTCACCCGACAGCCCTTTCATGAGTTAGAAACTGAACAAAGAACTGGTGGAACAGTCAAGGTAATAGTTTTCCAGTTAATCATATCGTAATAATTATTAGCTTTGAAATTCAGCTTTGGCACTTTATTACATCTAACCCTTCCATTTACAGTGTCAGACTCTGCTTTTCTGGCTGCCAGAAGACGATCAAGGACCAACTTTCTGACTTCTATCCGTTCGTCGGTCATCATACTAAGGAGAATGTTTTCTGGAAGAGCAAAGAAAGCATTCTGTTGAATGGATGAAATTGCACAGTTTAACAGGTAAGTATCTCGAAATTTGAATTGCAGCATAGAGATGGCGCGAGCCATCTTTGATTGAACTGTTAAATCTTATTGAGAACCACAATGTGAGTAAACTGTAAGTATGTACTTGACCAAAATCTTTATTTCCTTTGTTGGTTTGTCAGTAGAAATGTATACTCTCAGAATTCTATTTGCACAGGGGAGCCAGCGAGATTTGTACATATTACCTGGATGCATCGACGCTAAATCTGAGGAACATTGACCGGAAATAACASCTTCTGATATTTTATAGAGATAAGCTTGGTCTGTGCTAAGTTGGGTCGGATTAATAACCTCAGAGGGTAATTAGCAGGATGGAAAACTTTCAAATTTGACAACAGGCAACTTCTCACAATCAGGGAGCAGTTTATGTATGTCGTCAGAGAATGTATTTGGACTCTTTGAGACACCATCTATGTGTTCGAAAAGAGCACGAAATGGAAGTTCGTTGAAATGTAGAAGACAACAAAACCAACTGTAATGGCCTACCTATTCTTCTTTCAGTTTCCGAATGATTCCACCTTTCTAACCTGTGTTCGTGTTGGTGACATCAGCACCGACGACTTCCAGATGTTCCACATCAACTGAATTGTCTTGTAAATGTTGCCATATAGCTTGCGTCTCATCCTCAGCCGACCCGGAAGGAGAGGTGACGTGGCCAAAGTAATGACAACCAGAAAAGCAGCCAGAAAAGCAGATGAAACAATCAAGGCCGCTGCTCTATCATTTACTCCAAATGTTTGGGCAGCTRAAGCAGTGTGTTCTAATACTAGTATGTTTTGTTTGGTTTTAGAGGATGGAAGAGAAAATTCATCATCAGCATCGTTTTTGGAAAAATCCATGTGCGACGCACC
>NW_017537549.1:32886-35168 GCF_001853355.1 Bactrocera latifrons | reverse complement strand
TTTTTTTTTTATTGTATGAAAAAGGAGAGATTGGAGAATACTCACCATAAAAATTGAATCATTGTTGTTCTTTTTTCTGGCTTTCTTTCAATTAAAATAAATTTTCGTATAAAAAACCACTGTCCGATTATGCGTTTGAGTCACTGTATATAGGTATGTGTTGTAAACAAAATAGATTTGAAAAAGAAACATTGCATCGCTGCAACTCTTTGATCAGTACCTAATATTTTGAATTTTTACCACACAGTATTTCACCGATATATCCTAAACAAACAAATATAATATTAAAAGAACCTTATTGTTTGCAACTTGTTAAAATTGTCTATTGATCTCTCTTTTGATCGATCCTAGTGGGCTTCGCTAAGGAAAGCTCCTGCTTTTGCCAACTCCTCTGCTTTTTGCTTGACGAAAATGTTCCTGTGGCCGGGAACCCAGATCAAGTCTAGTTGGAGCT
Source organism: Bactrocera latifrons (assembly GCF_001853355.1). Taxonomy (NCBI): domain Eukaryota; kingdom Metazoa; phylum Arthropoda; class Insecta; order Diptera; family Tephritidae; genus Bactrocera; species Bactrocera latifrons. The sequence goes on along the minus strand of NW_017537549.1, from coordinate 34,714 downwards.
TGTCTTTTATTGCACTCAGTGCTTTTTGCAGTTGTGGACTATGCTGGAGTTTAACATAGGCGAAGACAAGGCCAGAAGCACAATCGGCTATCCGTAAATATTGCAGATTTACGTAGTCTCGTGGCTTTCCAATAGAACTAGCTTTTTCTATGCCCAGTACTTCCGGTTGGAAGATGCTAGCCGAGTTCGGTAGTCAGATAGAGATAGAAATGTGTAGATCAACGGAAAATACCCCCGTGCCTACTGCGCTGTCCATTTTGGACCCGTCCGTATAGACTGAGATGGTATCTTCCCTCCCTATTGAGCCTCTTCTCCATTCTCGTCTAGAGGGTATCCTCACCTCGAAGTGTCTATTGTATTCCATTTAATTTTCTAATGTTGTATTGTTCGTTTAGCGCATGCCACCATACCAGAGCTCCAAAATCAAGTATGATTATACTAGGTTTGAGGCCCCAATTCTTGCTGACGATTCTCTTGCAAGTATAGTCGGCCATGTATGCTTAATTTATTATTTTTTCTATAATTATTTTCGAGGACAGTTTGGCGTCAATCTCCACCCCCAAGTATTTAGCTGTGGGAGGAGAGAGAGGCATTTTGGTTTTGCTTGTGAATAACATCAAGTCTGTTTTGTTTGGGTCAACACCTAGTCCATTGTTCTTAGCCCATAGGTTTAATCTTTGTAGTACTCTTTTCATAGTCTCACTGACTGCTGAAGGAAACATACCTGATGCCTACAACGCTATATGGTCTGCATATGCTACTGCTTTCACTCCTCCACCGTTTAATTGGAGTAGTATTTCGTTCAGCGCTACAACCCATAGAAGCGAAAAAGAACCCCTCCCTGTGGCGTCCCTCTACTCACATAACTTATTTGTGTTGCAGCCCCATTTGAAGCTATAATCTTCCTATTCTCAAACATCGATAGTATCTATCTGCACATAGTGTTATCTATGCTACCATGTGTCAGATAATTAATTATAGCACTTACTTCTGTATTATTGAAGTCTTCTATGTCTAGAAATGCAGCCATGGTGTGCAGTACCTCGCCAACCCATTAGAAACAGGAACAGTTATTCATATAGTTTTGCGTTCAGCGTCAAATAAACCAAAGGTTATTACGATATGAGAGTTCAATTTTTTGTATAATATTTATTCGAAATATCATCTTTTCATAAAATTGAGATTAAATATCATCATTATTTTTAAATGTGGATAATTTAGGCACACATCCTTAATGTTATCTTTGAGTGGGGCTATTGTGGGATTTTTTCGGGCATATACCTTCAATTTAAGGATCATTCCACAGTTTTCGGTGGGACTTAGGTCGGTTGAATTGCCCGCCTAAGGTAATATATCGATATCCAAGTTGTGAAGAACATCAATCGTTCGTCGGGAGATGTGGCAAGGGCCTCAGCGTGCGTATAATTTCAATGTTGCCAAATCTTGAAGTACATTGGTCTACTGCTCACTACTCGTTCCCTCAACAAAATAAATTGGCCCAGGACCTTCAAAAAATATGCATCTCTAAATAATTATGGGCGGATATTTACCGTTTTTTGAATGCAGTTCTCTACATAACGTTCACACGGTCTACGACGCACAAATTGAATGGTTTCTGTCACTGCTTCTAGACGGCCTTCGTCGCTAAAGTTAATCTTTGTTAAGGAGAAAGTCATGTTAAATAGCAGCATAACTTTGAATGGGGGACTTTCGGTGGACTTTCATAACTTTTTATGTTTACCTTGTTTCAATCCACCTTTTTGTAGTTCTGATGAACTTTGACCCTTACCACTCGTTGGTTTTTTCAATTCACTTGGTCAATTTTGAT
>NW_017537549.1:21755-32051 GCF_001853355.1 Bactrocera latifrons | reverse complement strand
AAGAGACTTTCTCTTTTTCAGAACTGTTAGCTTTTTGGATTTATTGTAAGCTTGCTGTTAAGATTTTTTTCAACTTTTCTACTTCTGAATCTAGTTCCTGAGAATTACTGCTTGTTGCTATACTGATGCATTTTCCCCATGCTGTTCTTCTATGGTTCGGATATTTAAAAGGAGTACTGTATTTCTCGCGGATGCTGAAGAGTATCCAGGAGTGATCCGACATGGGAGGCTCATCTGATTCCCTCCAGTTATCCACAAAGGGACTGTCTGTGTCTGTTCATAGCGTGAGGTCCAGCACTTCCTGTCACCCCGGAAACCAATCAGAGCTTGCGAAAATAAAGATTGGCTTATCACTCTTATAAGGCCAATTATACGATAAACAATTAAAAACGCCATTATTGCACCTTCTAATCATCAGAAATCAGATCTTCAAACTGTTTGAAAAAGCCCACAAAATCGTTTTTAGCAACAATTTGGATATAAAGAATTCTGCGAAAGCACAGAAATTAGCTTAGGTCGCATTGTCAAAAGTTGGAGACCGGTCAGCCCAATCCGGAAGCCGGTAAGAACTCTCATGTTATTGACAAAGTTATCAGGCCTATTAGCTCCTCCTTCTTTCTATTAAAACTCTTGAGACATTGGGCCCGCAAGAACTCGGCAGTCAATAGAGTCTTTGAGGTTGAATAGAACTTTAGAAGCTAAGCACCTCAATGTAACAGAAGTACCTGTGTAAGAAGCTATACTCTGGGCTTAATATTAAGGAGATAACGAAGAAGCCAAAGGCCGCCTTTACTGCTACAGAGGAGGTATTAGGAATAGAGTTTATCACCTAAATTAAATATCCATGCAAAACCATGCTAAACCCCCTATGGAGTAGGTTATGGAGCCTCATCGGAGGTGGCTACAATTATGGCAGCATTGTGCACACTATTTTCAACGCAGCTTTTTAAAAAGTGTAGCAGAACGATACTACTAAACCTGAGCTCATTAACAGTGCGCTCTTTAGGGATCTGACCTCACAAGAAATAAAAACAACTTACTTCGTTAAGAGGCTTGTTTGGGCTTTTTTACTCTACCACTGGACTTTCCGCACCACGTGTGAGCTCAATAAGTGTTGGTTAGTAACCGGTCTTTATTGCCCAGAATGGAACGTAAAAGGTCTATTTAATTATTTGCTCTTAGAAAGGTTCAATATGTCTCAATGATAGTAGTTCTAAAAGAGGAAAAGTGAGATAGAAACCTCTAGAACTTTTTCCCAAAATGTGCAGCTCCACAACACTAAGCTATTTATACCTTCTGAGAACCAGATGAATTGGCTGGAATTGATATTAACTGCCTCAGGAATCCTGTGTATCACAGCGGGCCGGCGTTCGTGGCTCTCGATCATCAGCTTGATTACCTAACCTCATCTAACGAATAATGTATCAATTTATAGAAGAACAAAAATTTGTTAGGACCACTTTTCTTTGCAATGCCTGCAAAACAAGGTTATTTAAAACTACAAAGTGCTAAAAATACTACTAGTGTAATTAAAACTCAGTGTTTCGAGCCCGTTCGAACCCTAATAGAAATATTGTTCATATATACTTGTATAAGACAATGTGGCAATTTTAACAGTTTGATACATTTTATAGCCATTTGTGAAGAATAATTTTCAATACAACAATGATGACTGACATCTATTCTTGATGTTTGTAATAGAAGTTTGCAAGTAACGTCATTTGTAAGATTTGTTTAAATTGTTGTTGTTGAATAATTATGTCATTTCCAAAAATGTTGCTAAAATTATGATGATAAAATGAACATACCAATTTCCGTTGGGCTTCCTCTATTCTTCGGTTGTTTTCAGCAAATATATCTTCCAGTTCCTCTCTCTTCTTTTTCTCGAACTCCTTTAAAATAAAAAAATATATCTTGTGTGCAAACTGAGTGCTTCATATTTTTGCAAATAAAGTAAATAATAGCCACAAAGCATGATATATAGAGACAATTGTGTTTTATAAGTATATTTATATATATATATACTATATATACTATATATCTACAGTTACGGACAATAAAATCGAATCATTCAGAGTACTTCCTTTAATTTAATTTAAATTCAATATATTAAAATATATTTTTACTTTACTTCTCGTCAAATGTTATTTGAACAGTAAAAATTTTGAAAAGAAATAATTCATAAATATTGCAAAAAGCAAAGCTAAACTACAAAATTCGAAAATCAGAGGTCAAAAAATAGAATTCTAATATCTTATATTAAAAATAAAACATATGTATTTTACGAAAAATTGTTAGTACTTTGCAGAGTAACCTTTATTGTCTAATTAAGCTGCAAATCTTTTCAGCATAGACTTAATTAGACTAAGGCAAGTGCTCTGCGGAATAAATTACCASTCTTCTTGAACCCTTTTCTAGAGTTCCCCCTTATTTTTGGTTAAACAGGTAGAATCTTTTGTTCAATGATTTTCCCTAAGTTTTCGATGACTTTCTACTTGGGTGATTGCGCAGATCAAGTCATAATATTAACTCCATGATCTGAAAACAATTTTTTTGCAAGACTCGAAGTATATTTCGATCCACTGTCTTGTTGGAATTGCTAAATTAAAGGTATATTCCATTCAGCATATGGGAGCGTGACTTAATCTAAAATTTTAACGTACAGGGTGGCTGATGAAAGCCGCTACCAAAAGAAAATTAAATAACTTTTTTTCTATTTAATTAATCTGGTTACTTTTTTTTTATTTTGTAGATTGACTTTTACATTTAACAACAATGGATAACTGGGACACTGAAAGAAGAATTTGGATTGTCCGCCGCTACCACGCACTGGAGTCCGTAGTTTTGGTTCAAAGAGAGTATAGGCRCACGTTTGGCGGCAATCCTCCGAGCAGATGGACCATAATGAGACTTGTAAACAATTTTGCCGAGCATGGGATAGTCAACAGAAGACCTTACCATCGAAACCCATCAGTTCGAACGGAGGAAACAATCGCTGCTGTAGCTGCTGCCATAAAAAACAATCCACGTGTTCATCATCATTACAGTCAATTATGCACAAAGATTTGGACTTATTCCCATATAAAATTCAAATGGCCAACAAACTGATCGCTGCAGACTTGCCGATTCGCTTGGAATTTTGCCAGAAGATGCTTCAAATSGTGGAAGAGGATGGAAACATGTTGAACTGTCTTTTCATGTCTGACGAGGCCCATTTCGATTTAAACGGCAACATAAACAAACAAAAGTGTCGAATATGGAGTGCTTCCAACCCACAGATACTCCATGAGACGKAATTGCATCCACTTCGTGTCACAGTGTGGTGTGCAGTTTCATCACGCTGCATTGTCGGGCCCTACTTCTTTGAAGAACACGGTCACACCGTTACGGTTACTGGAGACCGTTACTTGAGCATGTTGAGAGAGTTTTTCCATCCAGAATTACGCCGAATGAGAATTTCTTTCAAATCTGTGTGGTTTCAGTAAGATGGTGCAGCCCTCACATAGCCCAACCTGTTATGACAGAATTGCGACGAAMATTTCCCAATAAGCTGATATCCAGAAACTCCACATTCCGTTGGCCACCCAGGTCGCCTGACCTTACTGCACCTGACTTCACATAGCATAACCTGTTATCACAGAATTGCGACCAAAAAATTTCCCAATAAGCTGATATCCAGAAACTCTACATTCCGTTGGCCACCCACTTCGCCTAACCTTACTCCACCTGACTTTTTCTTGTGAGGTTATTGCAAGCAGGAAGTCTACAAAGCAAAACCAACAAATTTGAATGAACTAAGGCAATCTATTCGAGAAACCATTGCGGCTTTTCCTGTCTCAACTCTCGAACCAGTAATGAACAACTCTTTGGTAAGATGCCGCACATGCATCAACGAGCAGGGCTGGCATTTAAATTCGATTATTTTTTAAACTAATTAAGTTATATTTAATAAAATTGAATGAGCTTCCACATGAATAAAAGAAAAATGAATTCCATACACGAAAAAAAAAATTATTTGAGTTTCTTAATGTAGCAAAATTTATCAGCCACCCTGTATATCTAACGGTTGACGATTGCTTTTATCTAAAAGGTAGATCCGACACCAAACCATGAGAAACAATCTAATCTCAAACTATTATGTATCATCGCCACAGTGTTTGGAGGCTTAGTCGTATAGCAGGCGCTCATATATGTATATGTCTTTTTTGGACGTCAGAGCCCCACCTATTATTATTAAATTTTCAGTCTCCAGACTATAGGACTTTGAACCTTGTTTTATTTTAATTTAGCACCACCCTATTTAATATGTCGTTTTGCAACCTTTATACGATTGTATCCGTTTACTCAGCATTGGCATATTTTTGGAGAAACTACATCGACTATCTTGCGAGCAATACATTGTTCGACTTTCGCAGCCATTTTTTGTTCTCGGACTCTGTTTTAACCTTTTTTTAAGAGATCTTAAGCCATTAAATACATTATTTTGGGACCTATTCAATATCTTTGCAATTTTCCTTTGCGTGTGATCCTTTCCCTGCAAATTTTTAACGCACAATATTCCTTACAATGTTTCGCTTGACCCATTATTCTACGTAAATACATAATTGACACAAGTATTCCTTCCACAGATCCAACTGACCTTATATATCTACTTACTACACTTTTTAAATTCAATATTTTCCATTGATGGAATTATTTTTAGTTGATTTTATTATATTGTTGTTAAACACGAGGTACGCTATTTACATTTTCCATTTAGCTGTAAAACTGGGCAATACTATCGATTCCTCTGTTTTTAATAGTACTTATGGTTACATCTGTTTTTATGCAAAAAAAGTTGCTACATAATTGACACATTTAAAAACAAATTAAATACACCACTGCTTCAAAACAAAACCTTTGATTATATTTTATTGTCCGTAATTGTAAATTTCTATAAGAAATAATTGCATAATTTAATATTTTACATCATAAGTGTTTTGATAATTACGAGAACAGCTAACTTAAAACAAGTAAGAAAGGGAAATGTTCGGGTGCAACCGTGTAACTTATACACAGACCTACCTATATATTCGGCATAAGATTTGTTAGAAAAACCAAAATCATTATATGTAGTCATTATACAAAATCAACCGGATGTTCTAAAATCCTGGAAGTATGGGGGCTAGGTGAAGTTTTCGCCCAATTGCATTCATTATAGGACGTTCATTGAGATAGCTCAAATATTGGTTGTCAAAAAAGTCTCCCGTTATTTTCGCTAGTTGGCGCCGAGAGCGCGTAGTTCTAGTTTTATTCGTCGCATCGGGTCATGCTATACCTTTTTGGAAAGCTCATTTCACGCGTTTGATTGATTTTCTTTTAAGCCGTTCGTTAGTTATAGCGTCGCAAACATGGAGCAAAATAAAGAGAAATACGGCATATTTTATGGTACTACTACGATAAAGGCAAAAATGCATCTCAAGCCGTCAATAAAATTTGTGCAGTTTATGGACCCGATACAGTTTCCATTTCCATCGCACAACCATGGTTTCAACGTTTTCGTTCTGGTGTAGAGGTCGTCGAAGATGCGCCACGCTCCGGAAGGCCTGTCGTCGAAAATTGCGATAAAATCGCTGAATTGGTCGAAAGAGACCGGCATAGTAGCAGCCGTAGCATCGGTCAAGAGCTGGGCATGAGTCATCAAACCGTTATAAAATAAAATAAAAAATAAATAAATAATACCGCAAGACTTTTTTGGCAACCTATTATTAGCTGATATATCCAGCATAAAGTCACTAGGTAGTTCGAAAATCTTTTCATTAAGTATATGGGGGCTGCGGGTAGTATTGAACCGATTCCACCTATTTTGGATAGACAGAATGACTACTGCGCGAAAAGGATTTTATCTCAATTTATATTTCATATCTCACACATTGACCGATATTTTCGAACAAAAGTTAACTATAAGTATACGGTCCACATATTCGGTACCTAGGGTGTTGAACAGTTTTGGTTGGATTAGAACAATTTTTTTGTTATTAAATTACATACGCTACAAGGCATTATTCGTTCAAAGTTTAAACCCATTATATTAAATGCTTCTTCATTTCTGTACAGGAAAGTAAAAGGATCTAGTGGAATTTAAAAAGCTGCTATATGGGAAGTAGGCGCGGTAGTTGTCCGATTTCGCTCAGTTTCACAGCGGGACATAGAAATATGAAAAGCATGCCCCGTTCCAAATTTTATCGAAATCGGTACGCCCATCTACGAACTCGCTTTTTTTGTACTAAGGCACCTACATACCAAGTTTAATCAAGATATCTCACTTTTTACTCAAGTTACATCTTGCACGGATGGACGAACATACAGACAGGCAACCGGATTTAAATTTTTCTCGTCACCCTGATCATTTTTATAGATAAGACGCACAACCATTAGGTGAACAAAACTATAATACTCTGCAACAACTGGTTGTAAGAGTATAAAAACGACTATTTTTAATACTGCTATACTACCAAAGATAAGAATAAAAGAGGTTTTCAACAATAAAAATATCAGCTGTTACTTTAAATATTAAAATAAACATGTTTAATAAAAAATAAAGAGGAAAACTTATATTAAATGTATACAAATTTGATTTACGAAATGTTTGCACATAGTACTTAAAAAGTCCGTTTCTCAATCAGAAAAATTATAAGTAGTTAGTCAAGTATGGTGAAGATTGCAAGAGAGAGAGTAAGGAAAATTCTGAAAGCAAACTAGGTAAAGGCCTCAGCATGGGCCGGAAACCCATCACAAGCATTTTTAATAAAACTTTAAGATTGAAAGCTTATAAGAAATAATGAATTAATCGGTCTAACCGAACGACAAAAACAAATGGGAAACCATAAACATCTATTCAACAAGAATCTGCACCGGCTCATATAGCAAGAATTGTTCAGTAGTGGTAGAAAGACAATATGCCGAACCAGTATTCACAGCAGCAAGAATGTCAACCTCGAAATCCAACTCAGAATAACTCTTGCCAACAGGTGCTACTTCGGACTGAATAGGCAATTGAGAAGCAAAATCCACTCTCGCCAAACAAAAACGAAACTCTATAAGTCATTCATTATTCACGTCCTGCTACATGGTGCAGAGGCTTCGACGATGGCGACGACATTCACATAGTTCAGCAAATTAAAAGACAGAGGCTACGCTGGCTAGGTCATATTGTCTGAATGGACAAAAATTCTTTAGCTTTGAAAGTATTCGACCCAGTCCCCGCCAGTGGAAGCAGAGGAWGGCCTCCAGTCCGTTAGATAAACAAGGTGGATAATAACGTGGATTTGAATATAAATTGGCGCCAAGCAGCGAAAAGGAAGAATAACTGGCGCCCTATTGTAAAAATGTGTATTAAAAAATGTTGAAATTGAATTCAAGTTCACCGTGGTAGAAAACAAAAAACATAATACAGATCTCCTATTTTTTTATCTGTATTTATTCTATCTTTATCTGTATTTTCTGTACAATAACCAAATATTGTCAGAAAAATTACGTAAATCCCTCCACTCTCTTGTTTGTTTTTTTTAATATCAAACCGGTTAAGTTATTGTCGTGGTTCCATAAAGGATTTTGGCTCTATAGTTAAGTCTATTACTGTAATCCCAAACGGTGCAGATAAGTGACAGCAAATCTTAAATAATGGCGAGCAAACGTGATTAAAATCAGGTGCAGGCTTCTAGTAGACAGAAATAGAGACAGGGTTGGGTATTGGAAGAAGTTATACACACACATTACCCTGATCAAATTTCAAGATGCTCTGCCGGCCGAGCTATTCAAATGCGGTGACGAAGAACTGATAAGAAGCATGAATCAGCTTCTTTGTAGAATATGGTCGGGCAAATGCCCGACGATTGGAATTTAAGTGTACTCTACCCAATCCGCAAAAAGGGGATAAGCCTGCTTAATATCGCATATAAAGATGAAGAGGAATACGAAGTTTATGATCTTAACTAAAGCACGAGTACGTATTTTTTCCTTTTTACTTATGATGACCCTGTAAGCAGTTCAAGCGACTTCCGGATATGTAGTCGTAATGGCCGAGTTTTGAATATTTTCTTTTGTAAATTTAGCAAAATATTATAAGGATATGGAATAATAAGTTTTAATAAAATATTTAACTTTTTATGTGAAAAATAACAACAGATTCACTTAGAGCGGCGGGGTCGGCGTGAGCTAGTTTTCGTTCAAATGAAAATAGTTTGCAAGAAAAGTTCGGAATTTATGCTCAGCGCAGTGAAACACTGTTAAATTTTATATTGAACTTATTAAATAAACGCATTAATAAAGCTTGTATACCTCTCGATGACGAGCTTCTTCACGAATTTGCTCTCGTTGTTTTTCCAATTCGAACATCAGCTCCCTCTCCATTTCAGATTTGGCGGCTTCTACTCTCCGCATTACTTCTTTTTCAATTTCATCCTTACGCCTTATTAGTTCTTCTTCTACACGTTTTTGAACCAATAGCTCAATGCGCTTACTGGTTTCATCTTTAATTATCTAAGAAAATTTACAAAAAAAAAAGTTTGTTATATTCTTTTAAAATAGGCCGTCTAAGATATAGTTAAGCATGTATTACCTAAAAACTAAACATCAAAACAAAAGAAAATCATACAAAGAATAATTTCAGAAAATATGTAATAAATATATATTCCCGCAATTTGCACAAATCAAAGTTGGGGAAATATTGTCAGGTGTTGATTATATTCAAATTTTTCGACGAAACAGTGAATATATTTGGTATCATATTAGATTGTCAAAAAAAGTCTTGCGTTATTTTCGCTAGTTGGCACTAAGAGCGCGTAGTTCTAGTTTTATTCGTCGCATCGGGTCATGCTATACATTTTTGGAAAGCTCATTTTACGCGCTTAATTGATTGTCGTTTCTTTTAAGTCGTTCGTGAGCGTCGCAAACATGGAGCAAAATACAGAGAAAATACGGCATATTTTACAATACTACTACGATAAATTCAAAAATGTATCTCAAGCCGTTTTACTCTTCAGCTAATCATTGAGAATAAAACTACAAACCGGAATTTTACTAGTCCTAGTCCCTTAAAAGAGCGTCTGACTCATCTTATGAAATACTCAGTAGGATAACGCAAAGTTAATCTTGACGCGATAGCGAGACTTCTTAATTCTTGTATCTTCTTTCTTTATCCGCCGAAACAACTACGTTACCGCAACGGGTTTGTAAACCTCAACGAGTGGCGTGCAAACCATGAAACGTAATTTGTCTAAAAACGTGTATATTAGACATAGTAAACCCTGTAAAAATTGTAGACAGTAAATCCAACGCGAACTTCGGAATTTACCAGTGTGCTGCCAGTGTAACAACTTATAAACTTAAAACGAATTACCAATAACTGTATACTAAGAAATTATAAATATTTTTTTTTTAAATCAATAAAATTTCACTATCAGAGGAAATATTACTTTCCGACACTAACATGACCCGAGTGGCTTACCCAATAGGGAACGTTGAAAAATTTGACGGAAACCTTAGTATAGACCTTTATTAACCGCATCGATTACAGCCTCGCTCTATATTAAACCAACCACGCCCGGCAGCAGCACATTTTTTTTTAGCCATATTGAACGACGCATCAGCGGTGTTGTGATGATATATCTGGGAATGTACAACATTGCGGAAAAGTTGCCTTAGTACTTCCGGTTTCCAATGCAACTTTTTGTTTTGAGATCGGATTGCATCTCAACCCCAACTCCGGCCTTGAAATTTCGGAAATTCGTCTAAAATCGTGAAATTGTCTACCTAGCGCCTGACATACGCATCTCATGGCAAAATGTATAAAACAAAAGTTATTTGTCACGTCATTTGCTACCGAATGATCATGGCCGTAGGACGAACCGTTCCCGAGATACGAGCGAAAATGCGGCGCAAGATGAAAATTGGTGCAGCTCGCAGCTAATTTGTATTGGTCACCCAGAACCCACCGCGTGGAGGTGGCTGCTCTTCCGGTTCCTCCCAAGCACAACCCAACCAACCAACCATATGTCAGGCTTGTTTTAGTCTGAATCTGTGTCAAATTTATTGATAAAATCAGATTTTGTACTTGTTGCCTAGATTTCAGTGTAGAGCGTATAAAACGATCAAGAGATTGAGGGCCAATAACTTTAGCAGATGCCTCTACCACAAGTTTGACGGTTCTCTCGACTGCCCCGGTGTGAGAGAGGAATTCACTAAATTTCCATACCTCTGCAGTGTCACCCGACAGCCCTTTCATGAGTTAGAAACTGAACAAAGAACTGGTGGAAC
>NW_017537549.1:19442-21169 GCF_001853355.1 Bactrocera latifrons | reverse complement strand
TACCTATTCTTTCTTCTAGTTTCCGAATGATTCCACCTTTCCAACCTGTGTTCATGTTGGTGCCATCAGCACCGACAACTTCTAGATGTTCCACATCAACTGCATTGTCTTGTAAATGTTGCCATAAACTTACGTCTCATCCTCAGCTGACCTGGAAGGAGAGGTGACGTGGCCAAAGTAATGACAACCAGGTTCCTCTATAAGAGAATATGTTCCTCTTTGACAGTGTAGCGGTAGTACTTTTCACCTTCGCTGACTTGTGTAAGTGTATTGTCTTTGCGGCCGTCAAAATACAGCCCGTATACACAGTCAATACTTTCGGTGTTTTGGAGCATAACTCCAACACTTTTTTTTACCCGACTAATGTTGTATTTGTCAGTGACAAAGCTGGAATGATCCTCTGTTATCAAACCTGCTTTTTTGGTAGCCAGAAAAGCAGATGAAACAATCAAGACCGCTGCTCTATCATTTACTACGAATGTTTTGGCAGCTAAAGCAGTGTGTTCTAATACTAGTGTGTTTTGTTTGGTTTTAGAGGTTGGAAGAGAAAATTCATCATCAGCATCGTTTTTGGAAAAATCCATGTGCGACGCACCTACATTGTTGTCGTCTGTATGAGTCTTGCTGATCTGAATGGTCACGTGTTCTAGCTGATATTTTTCTGGTAAGGGTTGATGTTGAATGACGTTTTGAAAACTTTTCTTTACGTTAATTTTTCTTTGTAATCTTTTTTGCTTCAGGTAGAGCAACACTTCCAACACAACCAATTCTCCTGCTTCTCTGGTCCAAGAGAAATGGTTGTTCATTGATAGGAACTTTCCTTTCCTTTGAACAAGTGCAAGAAGAAAAATAAATGCATTTACATGCAGCGATGTCAAATAATTTTCCGGCAGAAGAGACAAAGTCGTCTCTTTTAGAGCTCAAACCTATTGGGTTCCTTAACAACATTTGTTTAAGAGTCAGAAATTTCTTATGGTATGTGGTGAGCATTTGTACAACTCTAGTGTGTGAAACTATCGGAATAGATGACTTTTTGAAAGTATTTTCAACCGTTTTTACAACTATTTCTGTAACCTCTTTACTCCTAGGTTCATAGTTGTCGCCTCGGAGTCGCCCTATACGAAATCTTTCAGACTGATAACAGAAAAGAACATCCTGGTAAGTAGGTAACTGGGACTCAGAGAGACTCTACGGATATATGCCAAACACAGGAAATTTCTGTCTAAATTTAAATTGAGATACAGACATTTTGAGTTCTGTGTTCTGTTGAGAGAATATAAGTGATAGCACTCGGCGAAATCAATGACAAGAGTGAAGGAACTCGATGAAAAAATATTTATGAGGAAACCAGTCCGAACGTTTCGTATGGCGCAKGGAAATGAATGTAAGTGAGAGAACTCGGCGAAATCACCGAGAAAAGTGAAGGAACTCGATGAAAAAATATTTGTGTGGAGACCTATCCGAACATGTCCTTTGGCGTAGGTGAATGAATGTGAGTGATAGCACTTGGTGAAATAAACGTCAAGAAGTGTGGCCCGCAAGCCGATTTTCACCTTGCGCTGTGGTGCGCCGCATTTTCGCTCGTATCTCGGGAACGGTTCGTCCTACGGCCAKGATCACATATACCATTTCGGTAGCAAATGACGTGAGAAATAACTAGGTAGACAATTTCACGATTTTAGGAATTTCCGAAATTTCAAGGCTGGAGTTGGGGTTGAAGATGCAAT
>NW_017537549.1:16089-19412 GCF_001853355.1 Bactrocera latifrons | reverse complement strand
CGATTTCAAAACAAAAAGTTGCATTGGAATCAGGAAACGCTAAGGCAACTTTTCCGCACTATTAGAAATCCCAAATCGAAAAAAGTCCGGAATCGACCCACCCTAGTCTACGCATCACTGTGATCCTCTCGCCTTTTCGGTCGTCTTAGTCTGAGTAGTTCCACACATTTATAAATGAAAAAATCTAATTAAAATCATTTTGTGATTCTGCAATTTAGTGGAAAATTAGAATTAACACATCGAATCAAAAAAATTGTAATTACCCTCATATTTGTGAAGATTTGTAAAGACATTAAAATCAATCGAATTAAATTGAATTGAAATACCCTTATAAGCGAGACAGGTGTATTATTTAAATACGTGAAAGTTGTAAGTGCTAAAAGACAAAGTGAAGTGACTTAAACATGCTGCTAAGCCACTAAGAAAGGCACTATTTGGAAAAAGAATAAAATATAAAATAAAAGGTACATCTATATACTTAGATGTATATATATATCAACAGTTTGGAAAACGAAACGGTTCCGTGTTGTGCACATACAGTACAGTGAACCAAAAACCTAAAAGAAAAAAAGGAAATTCTTAAGCCGGTCGCGGAATACAATTTATATACATACATCCACACGGGCGCGAAGTTTAACATATACATACATTTGTATAAAATCTAACTATGTGAAATAAGATAATAAACTGCGGAATCAAACATTAATACAGCTGAAATTAAAAACTGGAAAAAATAATAATAATAAACCAAACAACCCAACCAACAGTGGAAAGCCAACCAACAGCGAAGGAAACCAACCTACGAAGGGAAAGTTGCAATTACGGAACAAGAAAACAAAAGGAAAGGAAACAGAGAGGAAACAAATTGGACGCAGTGGCATAAGCTACCCCCTTATCTTAACTGTATATAAAGCCCTCAAATACCCTTGTCAGCGGCACAAAGTGAGTCAACTCCATTTATTATTTTAAATCATTTGTACTTATTTGCATATATGTTGTGGAAAGTTACAGTTGATCTCTATAAAAACTGTATACGATCCTGTAAATTTTAATAGAACGGTTGATTTCCGGGAAACCGAAAACAGTTTGGTACATTACATGTTTACATCCAAATATATGTATGAATGGTATATAGTATAGTATATATCGTCCCCTCAATATAACAATAGCGTATAATTTTTTTTGGGTTTTGAGAAGATCGAGTTTAAAGTTTTTGTCGCATCAGATTTCTATTAGAACCTCAATATCGCGGTAAATAAAAACTCTTCATAGTGGTAGTACATTATACCATTTCTTGTCTTTAAATTTACCAAGTTTTTTTACTCTACGCATCCTTTAAGACCATAATTATGTTATTCAAAGCGCAAGTCCTCCATATAGGCTATTTTATTTTTTAAGGAATTCGTATGATGTATCTGATACACTATTTTATTTTGTATCGTATACGCTGTTTTATTCAATAATTTTACGGTATTTTTATTAAAATATTTGATCTCAAAAATATCAATTTGTAACATTATAAAACCGTAATTAATTCATAATTTTGTTAATTCTGTGGCATTTATTCATTACTTTCGAATTTGGGTTATTATAAACAAAAAATTATGACAAATGAAGGTATACATTGCGTAAATCAAAAATAACTAGAAATTCATTCGTCTTCATTATCTTCCTCTGCTACATCTGGCTCATCTAAACAATTTCGCTTGTTTCCATCTCGTAAGTTAAAAAAAAAATTACAAATTTTGAAGATCATGCAGATTTCGATTACAAATTGGCAGCTCTTTATTGTATTTGCCAGTAAACGAAAAGTTGAACACCTCTTTTGTTTTCGCGCTCCTGCAATATCAATTACTTTCAAGTCTCCATCCCATTCCTCCTTGTATAATAATTGTTTTCGCTGAATTTTGTTCACTTGGAGTAACTTAACATTAAGCCAATTTACCGAGTCATTTTTTATATTTTTCTTAAGGCTATGGCCTAAACTCGAAAACATGGCTTTGAGATCAATCATATTACTGTATTGAAGCCTCTATACAGCATATGGGTTTTTCCGTCTTGCCAGTCTCATTATAGTTGGCCATTCTTCCGGCGAATAAACGCAAATACTTCTCTTCGCACGTTCTATTGCAGAGTGCATCGAATCTGCCTCCATTTGTGTGTGTCGGCATTGGAGGTACTTAATTGTTATCGAATTAAGCTTCAATGTCTTGTTGATATAAATCAATAGTGTCGCAATGAACCTGTTTCTGTTTTGTCCCCCGCAGCGGTCTGAGTAGAGAATAACATCGGTTACCGATTCGTCTAACGAGTTCATCATTTTCCATATTGTGGTCCCAATTTCGTTCGATCCTCGTTGACCCTGATTTTCATCCCATAGAAAACAGTAACCTTCTCCACTGGCAATGTCGTAAAATGTGTTATTATACGTGGCGAACTTTCGACTGTAATACATCGTGCTTACGTTGCTACAAGGAGTCGTTAACACTGACTGGAGGTCAAAAGTAAACACTTTTAAATTACTGTTACTTTTAGCTGATTCCTTGTCAGTTTGCTTGTTAGTTCTTGCCTTTGTCTTATTTACTTATTTAAGATGTGTTCATCATAGGATTTCTGAAATGAGTCGTTGTCCTCAGCGTTTTTGCACCTCTCGCATGTTAAGCAGGTGTTCTTTTTTGGACGGTGGAAAATTATAATTCATGCAAAATATCCGGCGATAAACGTTTTCTTTAATGATTGCGTCCGTGTGGAGTTCTTTGAATAAATCGTACATTTTTGATATTGTTAAGTCGGAGGCAAGATAAAGTCGTTGACTTTTTGCTCGAGTGTAATGGATAACAGATATTGCGTCGGCTGACAAGTTCAAAGTATTTAAAAAAAAAAACTTCTTGCTTACCTGTTTGGCTTTGAGAGTATAATTAAATGTGTTCGCCCGCCGTGATCCAATTGTCAACGTCCTTTTGCACTTCTCAATTTTCACGCAATTGGCCAGGAACAGTCGCCTAAATTCCAATATTCTGCATTGATCTCTGTGCTCTTCTTCTGAGAAGATTTCAGTGCAATTATGGCGGCACTTACGGTCAATGGGTTTCGGAACACGTTCTTCAACTCTTCTGCCACTCTTAGTGACATACGGGTTCCCTTTGCTGCGATGATACTTCCTTTTATTCTGCACCCATTTATGACTTTTAATCTATTGATCGGAAAAATTTCAGAGTTAGACGTGGATAGACCCAAACAATATTTCTCAAAAGGTGTTTGCTGTACTCACCTTTGTCTTTCGCGTAAGTATATTTCTACCATTTTCATTCTTGTTATTGATA
>NW_017537549.1:0-9794 GCF_001853355.1 Bactrocera latifrons | reverse complement strand
CTCCAGCTCTGAAAGTATTCGACGCAGTACTCGCCGGGGGAAGCAGAGGAAGAGGAAGACCTCCACTCCGTTGGAAGGACCAAGTGGAGAAGGACCTGAAGAAGAAACGACTGGCGCGCTGTTGTCAACTCGGCTATAATCGCGTAAGCGGTGACTRCGCCAATCAAGAAGAAGAAGATTGCTGGAAGTCATACGACTGTATGTCCAGTCACGGGTATGAGCACCGACGGGTTAATCACAGCGCCCCCATTAATCCGTTCGGCGCCGAGCACGGAACCTACACTCAACGCATCGAGTGCCAGTGGCCCGTAATTAAACGTTTTTATATTAAAGAAAATTATAATAATTGTGAAAAGTGCATAATATGAAATAAATAATTACTAGAAATCGAGAAATTGCAAGATAAAATTTGCAAAATTTTCATCATTAAATGCAAATATCTCGAAAACTATAAGTTTGCGGCGGCAACAATTATATATTTTCTTAATCTGTATCTGAATTCGCGAACTTATTACAAAACGGCTCTAATATGCCAACGAACATGTCAACTGGCAACCGGAAAAATTGAGAAATATTTTATGGAAAGACGAATGTAAGGTTGTTTTAGTTGGTAGCACAGGGTCTAGGCAGTATATCCGTAGTCTATAAAATACGGAATATGATCCGCAATACACTCTTAAAGCCATCGGCACGATTCCGATTACTTTGGCACAGGGGTAAAAAAACCGAATTTCCGTATGGGGTATGTCGGGATAGGGGAACTTCTCCAGAGGAGGAATATCCAAAAATAATATAAAAATTACTTATATTTTTAAAAATTTTCACGATTAAAAGTTCAAAAACATGCACTAATAACACAAGGTATTTCTCTATCTTCCATTCAATTTATTCACGTTTTTCACTCTGTATATTTAAATATACACTTTACACATTGAAATAAGTCCACATTTCAATTTTGTTTTGCAATATTTCACCTAAATTTATTAATTTAAAAATCACTTAGCGAACTCGGCGTTGCAAAGGTTAGATTGTTTACAATTATGAGGAAATCGAGCGTTGCCACATCCTAAACACCAAATATGTAGGATTCTTAACGATTTTTCTTTGTTTGTTTTTTTTTTTTTGCCTTCATGTCGGGATGACTGAAGTACTTTAAAAAAATATCCCTGGCCGAGCGAATACCCGGGGTGACTGAAGTACTTTCGCGTAGTAAAGCTTTGTGCGTTAGCGGCCTTCGGCCGCGCTTTAAAAAAATAGCCCTGGCCGACTGAATACCCGGGTGGACTGAAGTATTTCGCGGAGCACTCCTTTCTGCGGTGGCGGACTTCGGGCGCGCTTTAAAAAAATAACCCTGGCTGAGCGAATACCCGAGTGGACGAAGTATTTCACGGAGCACTCCTTTCTGCGTTGGCGGCCTTCGGCCCGCTTTAAAAAAATAACCCTGGCCGAGCGAATACCCGGGTGGACTGAAGAATTTCGCGGAGTACTCCTTTCTGCGTTGGCGGCCTTCGGCCGCGCTTTAAAAAAATAACTCTGGTCAAGCGAATACTCGGGTGGACTGAAGTACTTTGGCGGAGTGCTAGATTCTACGTTGGCGGCCTTCGGCCGCGCTTTAAAAAAATAACCCTAGTCGAGCGAATACTCGGGTGGACTGAAGTACTTCGCGTACTACTCCATTCTGCGTTAAAAAAAATATGTTTATTGAGTTTTTGTTATAAAGTAGTTAAAGTGTTGTTGGTTACCATGTACTCATATTGAACGAAAATTTGAATTTTCGTACTGTACTAATATACTTTACACTTTATTACGTAATATTATTATATAATATTACTTAATATTATTATATAATATTACTAATACATGTATATAATATTACTTATTTGCTTAATAAATTTAAAAAAGAAAATATCCACATGCATGAATAGAGGAATTTTTGCGAAAAAGAGGAATTTCAGCGAATTGCCTTATCACATGGTTGCGCTCCATTTCGTCGTAATTTTTGGTAAACAAATGGGGTTAAAACGAGTGTAAAGTGTAATTTTTAAAATGCAGATTTTTTAGGTAAAAATCCTGCAACAAGTGTAAGATATGGAGTAATTTACAAGTTTATAGTGTAATTTAATTCATTTGAAGTGAAAAATGTGAATAAAGTGTGTTTAATGTGGTGAAATAGCGTCTTGAAATGAACGAATATTGCGAATTTTTGAACTTTAAGGTCGAATATCTCCTAAACTAAGCGTTTGCGGTACCTATAACCCTATATATTTTTTAATCAGGAGGAATTCCTTTTTCCAGCAGTACCTTCAGATAGCGGCACAAAAGAAATCGGAATTGTGCCAAATAAATGAATAAAATTCTTGGTTTTATTAAAAAACGTAATTGTATTTTCTATTGTGATGCAATCATATTATTTTGAACACAACTGAATATATACACTTGTGCTCACATAATTAAGTCACGCCAGTAACAGAACGAAAGTTTATTCAAAGCAACTTTTATGGTACAGGAATGAAACTTAATTTTACAAAAAATGGAAGAAATTTTAATTCAGTTCAAAACAGAATACTTATTTTTTATTTAACTTCTAAAATAATAAAAATATTGCGTTCATTCGCTTAGCCCATCCATGTTGTTGTGCTCATATAATTAAGTCACCTAAAGAAAAATGTAGTCATTCGAAGTATACGACATTTTTTTTGCAGTTCTACCTTACCTAAGACTAATAGTTAGTTCGATAACCTTTATTACGTAGCACCTCAGTACATCGCTTAGGCATTGTTTGGACTAAAGTAGCACATTGAGCGGGACTTATTTTGTACCACTCTGCCTGTATTATTTCCCATAAAGAATCTTTGTTGCGAGGTTTTCGTGCAGCTACGGCTCTTTTTATAATCCCTCCATAGGTTTTCTATGGGGTTTAGGTCCGGACTTTGAGCTGGCCAATTCAGAATTTTAATATTTCGACTACGTATCCAAATTTTAACGACCCGCGAGCAGTGTTCGGGGTCGTTATCGTGCTGGAAAATCCAAGTATTCCTTCGTACATTTCACCTGTCATTTTCACCCGTCTATTTTAACAATCGGGCAAACGCCTGATGACGTGAAGCAACCCCACACCATCATCGATGAACCGCCATGTTTCACGGTTTTTTTTTAGTGTATTTGGGATTGAGTTCTTCCAAAGAGGGTCGTCTTAAATATGGTTTCTTATCATTACCAAATACATTAAATTTGCATTCATCACTCCAAACCACCAAATTCCAAAATTTAGAGTCCTTCCAGAGATGGTCTTTAGCAAACGCTTTTCGCTTTTCAATATTTTTTTTTTTGGAACGTTAGGTTTTCGTCTTGCTAAACGGTCATTCAATGAATTTTCTAGTAGTCATCTTCGTACAGTTTGCGCAGATACTCGTACGCCGTGATATTCCTCTAATTGAGCCCTAATTTCTGTGGAGGTTAAAAATGGATCAGACTTACTTAGCCTTGCTAAGGCCCTAACGTCAGAACGGGTGGTCTTTCTTGGCTTTTTACGCGGTAAATTTTCAAGTTTTATTTTATTTATAAAATTGAACAGCGTTATTAATTTTGCCTCAAGAAAATCCTAAAACATCTACAACTTCGGTAATATTTGGATATTTTGACATTTGATATTCATGACGACGATGACTACAAATTTTGTTAAAAATAACTTAATTTAGTAAAAAAGAACAATATTAATGTAAATTGTGGCGAAAATATTTTAATTTACCCGTTTTAAACAGAATGACTTAATTATGTGCGCACACTTTAATTGACAATGGAAAATTCATTTAAACTCTTTAAAACGAAAATGCGCTGTAAATCGGTGGCGTTCCCAGAATAACGGAACTTTTTGCTCACGCAATATTAGGGATGTTGCTTAAAGAAATATACCTTGTTTTTTACATGTTGTAAAAAAGTACTGAATGACTTAATTATATGAGCACAAGTGTATATATATGTATGTATATATATATATATATATTTACATACATACCCTTTTTAATATCGAAACCAAGGGATGCTTTTCTAAAATTTACTCTTAAATGCAAATATCTCAAAAACCATAATCAGCAGCACTATAAATACACTTTCAATCTAGAGCATCTCCTTTATAATCGATACGTTTTTTAACCATGACGTCTGGGGATGCTATTCTACAATTTACCCTTTAGAACTTCCAATACAAATAAACTTCTCTATCCATACATACCTATTTCAACCCTAAAATCGGGAGATTCTATTCTAAAATTCACCCAAAGATTGTCCATTATGTTTACTTCGCGGGTTTCTATTCTAAATCGAAGGCAAATTCAATTCAGATGCTCAAATGACTTTTTAAGACTTTTATCAAACCTCACCTGCCTCTCCTCATCTTCCTGTCGCTTCGTTCTGTTGATTTGTTCAAGACTTGTTTCAATTTCTTTTTGTCGTTTACGTTTTTTGTCAACACTATAAGTGCAATATTCTTCCGAATCTTGACTGTCACTAGAGCTATTGGCAATATACGTCTGTTTTCTAAAAAAAAATGAACAATATTAGATACTTATTTCATCATAAATATATATATCTTTAGATAATGAACACCTATATTTTGAATGCCTAGTTTCCCGAACATCTTTTTCAAATTCATGATTTATAGAGACCCTGCATTTATTTTTTTTATTTATAGAAATAGTATTCCGATATTTTTCCTCAGACCGATCACTTCCATGCACACCATTCTTACGTCTGTTACGGTCTTTTCCTCTCTTTTTATGCTTATTTTTATGATGGTGCCGTTTTAATGGGCTTCGCGATGAACGAGAGCTTCCCATAATCAATTTGACAACGAAATACAACCAAAATTAGCTAAGAGCATAAAAACTCTAAATGCTAAGAAGCAATACTATTTAAAGAGGTATCTCTACAGTCAATAGAAATTGTCTAGACATTTTTATAGGACTTCTCGACAGGCAAAAATTTATGGCGTACTAAATGTCAAATTTTTTAGTAGGAACAGTGGCACGCTACTGCCTTCCTTCCTTTTCCTTCCTTATCTAGCAAAATGTGTGAACAGTTGCAAACGTGGCAAAAACACAGAAATCAAAAATCTTCGTTTGTTTTAATTTGAACAACGTTGCCATTGCTCAATACGCATATATAGTTTTCTATGTTTTCAATTAAAAATTTTTTATAATATAAAATATTAAAATTGAAAACAAACTAATTAAAGTTTATTTATTTATAAAAAATAGCATTTGACTCCGATTTTGAGTTATTTTAAGAAAATTTCAAAAAAATTGAATTATAAAAGTTGGTAATTACTACAGTATATAGATATTGGCAACCCTGCGTTGTGAGAGAGCAATCAGCTGACACGTTTCGACGGCAAAAGTCCAAATGCTGTGAATTCTCACGACATCCTACGTCAAAGAGAGAAGGGAGTAGCGTTTTCACTGTGCACTTACATCATGGATAAAATGATACCATACTCTTTCATTCGCGAGAGAGCTGTCAAAACTCGCATTTTTTATAACACTTGCCAATGATGCCACTGCTGAAAATTTTCAGATAGGGTATTTAATAAATTATACAAAGCACTAAATTAAACACTTTGAAAATGCGTACATATATAAATGCTAAAATGCAAAATCATTAATTAATTTATGTTTTGTTTTTGCGGGTGACAATCTACATATGAACGCATATCTAATGTAATTGTGTATGCATTATTTGTGTGCCAATGTCATACGAACATATTTATGTACATATAAGCAGCGCGCACATGTTATTATTGATAAGTGATAATATGATTTGAATTCGCGAAAGCGAACATAAACACATATGGTCAAGAAACATGTGATACATAGATAAGTTTTGAATGATTAAATGTATGATTAATGTACATTTATCACTATTGTAAATATATTTAATTTTTTTAATATATTATGATAGTTTGTTATATAAATATGTAACTACGAATATTGCTTTGATAAGTAATTTAATTCAAATATATTCAATTGCACATGTATTTATTAATATGCACAAAAAGAATTTATACGAAAACATATGTTTGCATATAAACGTATAAAAATATAAGCAAAAAAGCGAACATACGTCTGTTAGAGCAATATATAGTTTTGAGCATAATTTTTATATCACGCTCAGCTCTGTTCAAACGAAAATATTAATATTTCTCCTGGCGAGCTGGCAGTGGTGAAACTAGCTCAACTCGATCAAGTTAGCCAAAAATATTTTTACGATCACCGCGCCGTGAACCTTCTCTATGATAGACGTTCTCTGCTACGGTTATACGTTCTCCTCTGTTCCTGTTATATTGCTATTGACATTGCCAAATCTGAATGTGGGCATTTGTTATCATACCATAATCATTTGCGAAAAGGCGTCGGGTAGGTACGTTGGAATCACCAATTCGTGAACGCATATCTTTAATTTATCCATACCGTTCTTGAGCGCACGAATCACCAGATGCCACGATATGCTTGAACAATTTCGGTCGTATATCGATATCGGCCATTTGTATGGTGCTAAACAATAACCCTTAAAACCTTTATCATACAACCATAGGGTAACGGTAGAAAAGAAAGAAATTTTTTATTAGTAAAATTCGTTAATTTAATACAATTGATAACAACTACAGTGGTTTCCAATGCTACTCGCTGTTCCATCTCGATGTCATGTTGTTGTTTTGTTATATCGGCAGAATTCTGCCGAGTTGGCAGTCCTTGGCCTGATAAAAATCCGGGTCCGTTACGGTTACGTAGACACGGCTGTCGTGGGAACGGATCTCGATGTCATCTCTTTCAATGTTGCAAGTTTTCAATAACTTAACTCCCAGTTGTACAGTTTATTTCAGACTGAAGGCATAGATAACTTGATACGAGACTCTTTGATTCGAGAGAGAGCTGTCAAAACTCGCATTTTTTATAACATTTGCCAAGGATGCCTCTGCTGAAAAATATTAGCTTGGGTATTTAATAAATTATACAAAACACTAAATTAAACACTTTGAAAATGCATACATATATAAATGCTAAAATGCAAAATCATTAATTAATTTACATAAACATTTATTTTGCCAARGTATGTTCGCACAGTTCAATGAAATTTCATTTCACACTAATTTCTGGCATCCCGCCTTTTTCACTAACTGCTGGTTGAAGGCACCCTGATTGTGTTCTGTTGCCAGCTCAGAAAACAGATCAGGTGCCCTGCCAGCTGACAAGTGAGAGAGCAAGAAAAGAGATTCTGATCAAGTTATCTATGCTGAAGGCTAAATTTGAATCCACACATATATATAAGAGAAACTTGTTGCTAGCAGGCAACGGGAGTTTACAGTTACGAATATTGCTTTGTACTCGTATATACATAAATGTCTTGAGCAGTTCTAACACTCCTACTCAACGCAATATGTCATTAAACAATTAAAAGTTAACATTTCCATTTTAATATATACCGCTGATACATATTTTATTTCAATTATTTTGTCCTTGACCATTTGCCGGACATGACGGATTATCTTGATAGGCAAACCTGGGAAAGACTTAACACAGCCGTATTCATACAGACCAATTAGTCTTCTACCCTGTCTTTCAAAAGTATTTGAAAAAGTATTACTCTCAAAGATGGCTCCTTTCCTCTATGAAAATAATACAATACCAATGCATCAATTCGGTTTTCGTGCGAAACATGGCACCTTAGAGCAAGTACAAATAATTACTAACGAAATAAGAAAAGCATTCGAGCACAGGGAGTACTGTTCAGTCATATTTCTAGATATAGCTCAAGCATTTGATAAGGTGTGGCACGAAGGTGTTTTATACAATATTAAAAAAAAAATCTACCTTTAGAATTGTATAAAACATTGGAGTCTTATTTAAAAAATAGAAAATATATGGTAAAAGTGGGATATTTTATATCTGATGAACTAAAGATAAGGGCTGCTGTATTACAGGGCAGTGTTTTAGGCCCAACTCTATACATCATATGTACAGCAGATCTCTAACAGCTAACAATGTATTAAATTACCTTCAACTTTTGCGGACGACAACAAAAGTGTAAGCATGTCACATTTTCGCTTAGACCAAAAATGTGTCCGGCAGTAAAAATTAACAATATTATAGTACCCCAAGCGAATGAAGTAACTTATCTTGGTATTCAATAGAAGACTTACGTGGAGAAATCTTGCAATGAAGATAAGAGCTGCAAATTTCAATTTGCTATTATATAAAAACTCCAAACATAGCCTAGACAACAAAGTGCTTTTATATAATGCGGTCATAAAGCCGATTTGGATGTATGGCATGCAACTGTGGGGTACGACCTATGCAACTAATATTGATATATTACAAAGGTTTCAATCAAAAATGTTCTACACTACAATCACGTGTTCACCATGGTACATGCGTAATGAAAATATCCATAAAGACCTTGGTATTTCTATGGTAAGGAAAGCAGTAGAATACAGCAGAATTAAATATATATATATCTAAACGCCTTAAAAGAAGAGATATGCCTGCGTACTAAGAAACAATGTATTACCAAAACAGCTCAATCACCTGCTTGAGCGTGTCTGGTTTTTACATAAATTTAAGATTTTATAACTTGTGGTTAGGCTTTTACAACAAACAGCAGATTCAATAAATAAAAAGATATTGAAACAAAAACAAAAAAATGATGATACTTTATATCTACATGCTTACTGCGCGCATGATATTTCGAATCTTTTGCTAAAAAATGCGCACTTTGGTTTTAAATTTTTTTGTTGCATTACCATCACTCAAACTCATCTCGTTCATGACTTTGCGGATATACACTGCTTATTTAGCAGCCGTTGACAAAGCTATGTACTCCGCCTCAGTGGGGTAGGGGTAGTCAGAGGCACGAAAACAATTTTCAGTATTTTTTTGGGCTATTAAATCGTGTTATATTAAAAAGTAGTAATATGGCATTACTATAGAATGTGTTAACTTGAAGTCACGAAATTTAAAAAAGAATTTCATTTCCAAAGTTATAGTTGTTTGTGACAACCATAAGTCCTTGGAGAATCATCTAAAATTAATCGGACAAAAAAAAAAAAGTTTTATAAATAGATAATCCTGGGCCTGATTGAAGGATTTTTTAGTTTTGTGAAAAACGCATTTAAAGTTTCACACTAGCGCTTTGAAGTGCCGAGCTCTCTTTGTTATTTGTCGAATAACTAAAAAACTAATTATCGGATCAACGTAAAATTTGCAGAGAATATTTCTAAGAATTACACTTAACGAAAATGCAAAAAAAACTGATACTTTTTTGAAAATTCTGACTACCCCTTGACCCTTAAGGCCACGACGACCTGTTTCTTCGATTCCCAAGAGATCACTGCTCCTGCTGCAAGAAACGTCCAGCCGCTATACGATTTTCGATCTATGCAATCTCCAGCCCAATCAGCATTAACATAACATTCGATGGGGTTTCCAGTTCGTTGGTAGTGCAGACTCAGCTCAGCAGTGCCCTCAAGGTATCGCAAAACTTGCTTGACACCCACTTCCTGTTCCTTATGAGGATTTGCATTACGTTGTGAAAGCTTCGTAACAGAGTATAAAATATCTGGCCCGGTTGTTATGGCTAGATCAGTGGTCGGCATGAGAGGATCTGTCACTGTGTTGGTGAGCATGAAAAAAAGGTAGCTCAGTGAGAAATTGGAATTAAAATTAAGTAAATTTTATAAACAAAATTATAAAATAAATTATTGTTCAATAACATTTTAAAATTAAATATGTTTTCACTACGTT
>NW_017537548.1:71439-72571 GCF_001853355.1 Bactrocera latifrons | reverse complement strand
GAATCAAATTGTTTTTTATAATCAGTTACAACTTGTAATAAATATTGTTTTTCTTGTTCGTCATTAGTTAGTATTCTATTATATTCTTCCATAAGTTTTACTCCACGTTCTGCTGTGTCGTTAACCACTTTTATATTTAAAACAATATCCTTAGCTTTTTGATAGGTTTCTGTATCCCTCCAATAAAGTGGATCTAATGTCAATCGAATAATGTCAATGCAGTACATTCTTCAGACAGGTACCAGAGGTGTTTACAAAATTTTTTTATTGCAATTTCAGAGATTTTTTTATTAACATTTCTATACTCGTGAATTTCTTTAATAAAAGATAAGTCTTGAAGAGGTGCTTTAGACGGATTGGTGCAGTTAAACCAAAGTTTAACGTAGAATCTTATAATAAATGCGCATATACTTGCTAACGAATTCTCTTCATATTCCGTTAGTTTGAACTSTTCACGAAATAAATAGATCTTTAAGCAATATAATGCCTTAGACATCCACCGCGCATGATGAGTGGGACCTGGTACTCGAAATTTTATGCCGTTATTTGCTCCTAGACATATAGACGTCAATTCCAATAATTCCCTATAGTCATCTCTAACTATTTYCTTTTTCATCTCTTCCTTACAAAAATTTAAAATAATTTCTACGTTATCATTCAATCGTAATTTTAATTCATTGTTTTGTAGCAAGTCTTTAAAATTGTTTTTATCAATATTTTCCCAATTCTCTTGAAACCGGCGAAACAATTGGACGTCTTTACTTGTATTTACGGGAAAATAACACTCGAAAACCCCTCTCAGCAATATTTCATATATATGATGCCGACAAAGTAGATACAAAAGCTTTCGCTCAAGTTTTTTTTCTAACAACGTTGCAGCTCCTTTTATTACGCCCGTGTTAGTCGATGTCGTATCAAAACAACAGGCCACAAGTCCCATTCAAATATCAGTCCGTACAGCGTATCAGCTATTTCTGAGCCCGTTGCAGCATATAGTTTTGGAGCCCCTATTAAGTGTTCGCCATTCCTGTCAGTAACAACAACTGGAAGTCGTTCCACCTTTTCTCGACCTGTTATTTCCGGAAGGAGTTTTCCATCCCAATGCAAAGTCCCACAGTGTATCTATTTAAAA
>NW_017537548.1:62788-70514 GCF_001853355.1 Bactrocera latifrons | reverse complement strand
GGCTTTGAAATATGGAAGTCTGAGACATAAAAATGGCAAAAATTCTTAATTTTTCAGGATTTCAAGCTCCTTGCGCAACCTCTAAACCTTTGTATATACTAGTTTTTGGGCTATTCGCATATTTCTAGGGGGTGCGATCGAGAATCCAGAATCTTTTTTTTTCCTCCATACAACTAAGGGCCACCCTAATGCATATATGTATATGTATATTGCCATATGTCCTGTTTTTTTTCCAGATTTTTGCAACGTTTTTTTCACCATCGTTGGTTTTCTTTTTTTTCACTTTTCACACTTTTATTTTATTTATTTAACGCGTCACCGTGACCGATATGTAGTTTTTATTTGTGTTACCACTAGTGCAGTCCAGTACGGCTCGAAGGACCATAGTTACTTCGATATCAAACGGGGTAATAGTGGGTATAAAACCCGCGGACTTACCAATTGATTCAGCGACGGTTTGCTTGCCAACGATAAAAAAAATGTTAAAATGCGTATATGCGCACGGATCTTAATCGAAAAAGAGTCGGCGCCGTCCGTCAGTCCCTTTTGTCCCTTGTATGCGGTGTTCCCGTGTGTGATGCAGATGATGCCGGTGTGTTGAGTGTGAGGTGTGGATGATGAATATAATGTAAATGTGTTGAGTAAGAGGTGTGGATGATATGGATGGTGTAGTCGGGTTGAGTATGGTGTAGGTGTATTATATTAAGAGGGGGGTCAGGTGCTCATTAAGCCACCTGTTACATTCTAATGATCAATTTCTCCATTTGTTAGGATTTTATGAAGCAGTCCTATTCTGGAATCGGTAATATTATCTTGAATATGTTCAACGTTATCTTGCAGAACTGTTAATTTAAGTATAAAATCAGTTTTAAAAAGTTGTATTGTGCTACACTCATATCTTTTTAATACCATTTACTTGTTTTGCTATAATTTTCCTTTCGTGTAAAATAATATTCCTGAATTTAGTGAAAGATTCATTGAACTGAGAATTTATGTTAATTTGTTTATTAAGATTTTTTATTGATTGATAATTATTTGTCTCAATTATTTTTAAATGTTTTTCGATTCTCTTTTTTTCCTCATCATCCATTGTTCCAAATAGGCATTTTCCGCTGTGCCTATGAAATTAATTAGACCTTTTTATAACTGTGTGGAATTAATATTTTCGCCTTTTTCCATATGATTTCCAGTTGCATTTCTAATGGTTTAGAATATGCCTGAAGTCGTGACCGCTGTACATTTAGTTGTACTTGTACTTCGTTAATAATAGGTAATATTTCTTGTAGATTAATTATACGAATATGTAGTATAGTATCATTGAAATCATAATCTAACGCGAAATCAATATTTTTAAACGTAATTTCAAAGTACCCAGATATACTTCCAATTTTTTCAATGTTCATTAGATTGCTCACCGTCGGGATGACGATTTGAATAAAAAGGTTGACATCAAGTTGATCTGTAAATTTCGTTCCTCTCTTAATACTTATTAGATATTTATTATCGAGTTTAATTTTTCTGTATCTAAGTTGGTATTTGTGTCTAACTGCTTTATAATTCTTAACGTACCTCTCTTCCTTATTATTATTAAAAACTTCGGCTTAATTTCTGAATTCTATGAAGTTTCGCCTCTAACATTCTATTGTATATTTTATTTTTATCTTCTTTTCCTTCTATTACATTTCGGCCGTGCTTTTATAATAGAATTAATATCCGTAGATTTATTATATCGTTCTAAAGCTTAAAATACTTTTTCATATATGGACATTTGAGAGTTTTCTATTTCTAAAATTGTTACTTTTTCGCTAATTGTGCTGTGTAATCTTTCTATATCAGCATTCCACTATTGGGTTTAGTAAAATGAGTGTCTATTTCTTTTTCCCTCTCTATATTTGGATGCTCAATTTACTGGGAAACATCCAACACTTTATTCTTAGCTGAATAAGCACCCACTAGCTTTGAAAAAAAAACACTGAAATATTAGTCTCGGTAAACGGCCAACTTTATTGAAATTTACACACATATATTAAGGATGATTGTACTAGGCAACGGCTGCCATATTTCCCATGATCGCTGAGAACCTATGTATTTATATCCTCGTAACACACATGAAGATCAAACGACTGGTATCGAGTTGGAGCCGTAAAACGGCGTTTTTAATCGAATCGTTTTTTGCTGGTTGGGTTGGGGTACAGCTGTTGTGTTGTAGTGTCATCAGTTGTGGTGAATTAAGCTGTTTTATTAGAGTCCTCCAGTTTTCCAAGGTAAAGCGTTGGGAGGCTTAAAACTTTCAAAAATTCTTTACATTTACTGAATTAAACTCATTATCCAAAATCATAAGTTTAGGTTTACCCCTTATCGCTATATATTGGTCTTAACTTTTCAATAATTGTGCGATGTCAACATCGCTAACATTAGTACTTCTTGAGATATTCAGCTTTTTAAGTAAGGCTGTTTGCAATTTTTATAGATTTTTTAATACATAGCATCTATAAAAATTCTATAAAGCCTTACTTACAAAGCCGAATATCTCGAGAAGTATTAATGATAGCGGTTTTGACCTCTAACCTTTTCTATAGCAAATAAAATTTCCTACAAAATTTGTCATGTTCATTTTTTCTACAGCTCCTGTCATTACGAGATATATACAAAAAAAAAAATTCGAAATTCTGGGAAAAATCGGGTTTAGAGCCCCGTACTACCTCGCTGATGTGAATTGCGGCTTTGTTGCACTGGGAACTTTTGTAGAGTGAACCATTCTGAGAAATTTGCGCCTAAAGTCAAAGCGATGCCATAAAATACCTCTGATCTGTATTAATTTAAAAACTCACGATTGTAGTGAAATTTCTACGGCTAAAATGTTCAGGGAATTTTGTATATGGTGTTTCCAAGGAAATTTCGTGACGGGACTGAAAAAAATTAATAGTTCAAAAAAAAAAAAACAACCCTAATGCTCATATTTGGTTCAGTGGTTAAGTAGAGTTATAAATTTATATAATTAATATCTTTTGTATTAACTTTCTTATCTTTTTTCAAATATGAGGTCATAGGTTGAGCAACTCGTACTCCTAAGAATGCTTTAACTTGCCTTTGCATTTGCGGTAACTTAAGTTCCACAATACTTCTAATTTTTTCAGGGTTTACTTTAACACCTCTAAATATTTTGTTTGTTTACGACAAACATTGCATTTATTCAATTGGATTTTTCAATTGTGTTTTTTTAGAACATTGAAAATATTATGTAAATTATCATTAGGTTCCTGCAAAGATGTGCTAAAGACGAGAATATCGTCAATATAAACCACACATATTTTATTTGTTCTCGTTTATATCGCTCTCATTATATGGATTAATTCTTCTATTATTACCATAACAGTATTGTTTACAGTAATTATTATAGCCCCCAATGGTTTTAATAAGTTCCGGCCTATAATTGCATCAAAATTAGTTAATTTCTAAACTATGTCCGCATCCTTATTAAATTCTTGAGGTAGGTTTGCGATTATTTCCTTTTCCACAAATATTTCGTT
The DNA here is from genome assembly GCF_001853355.1 of Bactrocera latifrons. Lineage (NCBI taxonomy): Eukaryota > Metazoa > Arthropoda > Insecta > Diptera > Tephritidae > Bactrocera > Bactrocera latifrons. Next base: position 66,984 of record NW_017537548.1, on the reverse strand, counting down.
TGGTCACGACTCACTCTTAATTGGATGTTGTAACATTATTCGACTCCAAGTAAAATTTACTTCCTCATTGTAATTGGTGGCCATTGGTTCTGGACGGGAATAAGACTCATTAGTACGAACACTTGTTTAGTCTAAAAGACTGCCCGAAATTCCGTGTTTGTCGTAATTTTTTTTTTGCATAATTTTTCTGCCTTTGAGGATAATTTTGTCGTTGTTGAAGTTGCCTATTATTAGAAATAGAAAACTTTTTGAGCTCGCTGTAGATGTTGCCCAGAATATGGTATACATACATGAATTATGAATATCTTAGTGAATTTATCCTTCAGCATTCAAAGTAGAAACTGCTTTCATGGTACTAGTTGCATTTTTATTTAACACTACTGACGCTAAGTTCGCATCTATGTAAATTGCTTAAAAAAGCCCTTCACACAATTTTTCATAATTTTGTGACTTAAACTCTATTGCTTTATTTTGATCATATTCGTATATAACTTCCTTACTGAAAACACCTTCTGGTATAGGGAATGATAAGATTCCTTAATTCCAAAATTTACCGCCGGTGCTTATTTATTTTGCTTCCACGACATATTCCTCACTACGTCTAAAGCTGGTCCCTGGATTTTGTTAATAATTAGCCTTACGAAGATATAGTTCCTTGCTTTTTTATCCTTTACAAGGGGCAAGAGTTTCTTCACCTCCCTGATGAATGACGATAATGAGATATTTTCATCGCCACTGAACTCATTTATACGTTGAGCATCCTTCAAAAGTTCTCGTATTGTTGGTTTGTATGACATGGTATTTGATTATTATTGTTTATTTAATGTCACTGATAATTTTCTTAAACTTTTATGCTTTTGATTATAGTTTTTTTTCTTGTAAAATGTTTTATATTCTTTCACTTATCACTGCACCATAAATTTTATTATTTTAAATTGAAGTAGAGTATTGTAAAGAAATTATATACTCATAATTAACCTCAATAATTTAAGTTATTAACTTTTACTCGAAATATCACTTTGTAAAAAAATGATAAGCAGTACATTTAATAATTCTTAAGAATTATTACGCGACCGATTGCGCCAGTAAAGAAACTCCAGTTGTAGCTTCTTGATTATTATTTTGTTGAATAACAATGTAAAATTGAAATAATTGGATTTTGTACACACATTTTGCTTAACACATTCATTTGTAAATTTTTATATAAACATCAAAACAATTTCCGGGTTCGATGACTTCATTTTTGTTTTTAACAATTAAATAATGGTAGAAACAATGTTACAATGAGAAATGGCGAACCGGATTCCCTAATCGCTGACAATGGAGCAGACGTTCCATTACCCGATCAAGAAGAACCAGCTGTTCATCACTCTGCGCCACATCTTGGAAAATACCCGTGAAATGAAGACCGACACACTTTACTAAGCTAATACGGCAGTGGCGTTGAGTAAGACAAAAAGCTCTGTTCGGATCGGGAAAGAGCTCTATGAGCCGTTCGATACCAAGCGATTGATTCAGAAAAAGCTGCTGGCGTACGCCGATGACGTTAATATTATTGGCCTCAACAATCGCGCCGTTAGTTTTGCATTTTCTGGACTGGATAAGAAGCGAAGCATATGGGTCTGACTGTGAACAAGGACAAGACAAACTAGCACTAGCGACTTGGCTCACACCATACTCTACAAGTCAATCCCCGTCCGGGTATATGGTGAAGAGGCATAGACGAAAACAACACTGATGAATTAGCGTTACGAATTTTCAAAAGAAAGGTTCTGCAGAAGAATTATGGAATATACGACGATATTGACATCGTTCGTTTGAATTAAGAGGCTGCGGCTACGCTGGCTACGTCATGAAGTCCGAATGGATGAGAACACTCCAGCTCTGAGAGTATTCGACATAATACCCGCCAGGGGAAGCAGAGGAAGACATCTGCTCCGTTTTAAATACCAGGTGGAGAAGGGCCTGCCACACCTGGAATGTCCAATTGGCGCAAGCTGTGGCGACGCCAATAAAGAATAAGAAAATAAAGATAAGCAAGTTAGGAAGTGCTAAGTTCGTGTGCAAGCGAACATTTTATACTCTTGCAACTTGCAAGAATCAAAGCCAGGTAAATACTTTAAGGTGTAAAACTTATCATACTAAGTAAAGTCAGGCGGATTCTTGAAAATCCTTATATTAGTTATATAGGGTCTAGGCCAAGTTTTCGCTCAAATTTATCTATTTTAGGCACAAAGATACACTGTTATGAGTAAAACACGCAATGTGATAACTCACATATTGGCCGATATATGCGGTACAAAGTCAATCCGAAATTCGAAAATTTTTATATTAAGTATATGGGGACTAAGGGAAGTATTGGTCCGATTCAACTCATTTTCGACATCAGAATTTTCCATCGCCCTATTTTCACACCGGCTCCCATTAAGTGCTCTCACATCATCTCGGTGGTAAAATTTAATGTCTCTGGAGCTTTTAGGAGTTCTTAACAGTACCGTTATATAGAAAGTGGGCACGGGGTTATCCGCCGATTTCATCCATTTTCACACTGTCGGTAGAAGTTTTTTTATAAGATTTGCAAATTCGGTTGTCGTAGCTCATATCTTCTGTACATTAAACTTGTTATGCCCCTTACTAATGTTATCCTCTGTACCAAATTTTAGCTTTTAGTGCTTTAGTGCTTAGTTTTGGCACTTTATATGTTTTAGGTTAATGGCGATTTGTGGGCGTAGTCCTATTACACCCATCTACGAACTCGATTTTTTTTTTTTTTGCCCTAAGGAAGCCACATACTATATTTTTACTCAAGTTACTGCTTGCATGGACGGACAGACAGATAGACAGTCATTCGGATTTCGACTTTTCTCGTCATCCTGATCATTTATATATACATAACCCTATATACACCTCGATTAGTTTTAGGTGATATACTGGTTGCAAGAGTATAAAAATTGTCAAGTTAATATCATTGAAAATTAAAGCACAAACAACAATCAAATATTTATGAAAATAAAAACACACTTCGGCGTAAGTATTTTGGCAATCAAGCGTTTCAACACCAACTACTGGTAAAACACTCCTTAATTAAAATTCTCTAATGACACGGATCGTTATTCTGTTGGGAAATGAAAGTTTCCGATTAAATTATCGCCAGATGTAAATGCATGATCATTTAATGTTCTTAAATATTTATCCATCATTACCATCGATGGGAACCAAAGCCATTGTATTTCGTCAAGAATACAAAATCATCATCGAAAGGATAACGGAGAAATTAAATAATTATAATTTACCACAAACAATGTATTCCAATATAAAACTGCAGGAAATTAAAATTCCGATGTTTTACGGTGAAATGAAAGAATGCCACACGTCTTTTTTTTTCGTAAAATTTCAATCTGGCCATCACTCGTTTCCAATTAGTAAACGCCAAAACCTACTGAACTCGATTAGCTGYCAAAGCTAAACCCACAGCTAAACGTCAAAACCTACTGAACATTGCAGTAGGTTTTGGCGTTTCTCAATTGCTTTGGTAGAAGCGGTGTTGGCCATTGTATAACCCTACAAGTAACAAAAGAATTAACTGTTTTCCAAGAATTTTTCACAGCTGAGATCACCTGATCGAAATCTGCCTTTTTTAGGCAYAGAKATGTAATTAAAAGAAATGTAGTAGATCAACTTTTTTGTGAAAAAGTATTTGTTACGGAAAACATGAATGAAAACTTTCAAGAATATTTTTGAAACAAAAGATTATTGGATGTTTATTGCTCTTCCTCACCACYTCTGAGGTTGCAAAGTAGGCGCGCTACCGATMTGTTTTGGGTGTTCGGCTCCCCAGGAGGCCTATTTTCACCCTTTTTATATATACTGTTTTAAATCAATCCACTTATTATAAAAAATGTGTCTAGACAAAAATAAATATATAAAGTCAGGTACAATTCATGAATATTAATTACATTAAAAATATAACATTGACAATATATGTATGTCAAAACAATCAACTGCAAAATATTTAAACAAAAAGCAAAATAAATATAAAAAAATTAGGTACAATTCCATTGTATACATACATTAACAATACAAGTCGATTACTGGTGTTAATTTTAACAAAAACAAAAATTAATTTAAAAAATCAGGTACAATTCAGGAACAACAACAATAATATTCAAAACAATCTACTAAGTAATAAATAATAT
>NW_017537548.1:56619-62615 GCF_001853355.1 Bactrocera latifrons | reverse complement strand
GGAAAACCCGATCCTATGGCAAGTAGAATCAAAATGTTTTGTATAAATATCTTCGATTTTTGATAGAAGATCTATAAACTCAAGGGGTGGTTTTACTATTTGGCAATTACTATATTGCTTTTCTGAAGTGAAGAAAAAATCTTCTTCAGTAATACCACCRTCAAATCTTGGCAAGGGCATTAAACAATTATGTTGTTTAAAAATATTTATAGTACCAATAACCGCAAAAATACATAAAAGTATTTTTATGTAGAAAGCTGCTTTCATCTACATCCACGTTTACCTCGATTTGYATATTTTGCAATGAGGTAGAATTGGTAGGTCTTGGTAAACTTTGCCAAGAGGTATTTTGAACCAAAGCGTCGTTGTAGGCGCTTTTGAGGGAGCTATTAGAAAATGATTCACACTGGTCAACTGGCAAGAGTTCGCAGTTCCCTTTATCTACACAACGAATATATCCTATGACCCAGACTTGTCTGAAAAGATATGAGAAACGCTGCGGAGTTATTCTCACATCATATACATAGTTTTTACACAAATATTATATAAATAATTTTTTTATAAAATTGGAAAAGTTTAATAATATATTGATACAATAATTAATATTTTGGACAAAACTGATTAAATTTAATATTTAGGAATTTAAATAATCGAAAAATATTTGAATATTTTATAAAAATATTGTTAAAGTTATAAACTTTAAAACCTAACACGGCAATACACTATAGCAGATTTGAGGCATTTGAACGATTAAGTAGTAGAATATTTGGGGACAACCCGTACCAAGTGACTAATTAGTAGCAGAATATTTGGGGGCAACYCSAACCAAGTGCCTAATTTGTAGTAGAATATTTAGRGGCAACCCGTACCAAGTGCCTAATTTGTAGTAGATTTTTGCGTGTGTGTTAGTGAAAATGAAGGATTGGTTACTTGTAGGTTTATACAATGACCAAAGCTCCCATCCCCAAAACATGACAATTTTAATTAAAAAAATAAATAAAGCAGTACTCATTTTATGCAAGTGACCAACCCAACTCAACGCGTTTTTTTAAAGGGAGGTAAAGACAGGGAAAATGTTTGAGCTTGTAAAAAACATAATTTATACCTCGACCTCCTCAGACACTAACTTCTAAAAAATTAAAAATTTGTAGGAAAATACTCCTATGTGTAGCGGTAAGGTTTTACAAAATCTTTATTGAGTTACAACATTGAGTCCTTCGAGCCGGATTTAGTGCTCGGCCAAAATTAAAAAGTCTTGTATCAATAAAACAGGCAAATTAAAATAAAAATAATTATAATACGGGTGTATATTCCGGCATATTAACAACATAAAAATAATAATTGCAAGACGGATGTATATTGCCGCATATTAAACAGATCACATAAGCCGTTTTAGCAGAGAAAACGTAGTGATGTAACTGTCATCCAAAGAAATATAGTATTCGAAGGCTGTGAGTTGAGGCACAGTAAAGTCAACCAGGCGACTAAATCAAAATACCTCCTATGGTTTTTGTAGAATAACAAGCAGTAAAATAATAAATAGGAAAAGTGTTGTTTCTGAAAATGGGAATAAACAGAAATAAAATTATTGAAATCCCAGAGGATTTGTCCGAAATAGTATTACACGCGTTCAACACTATCCAGGGAAAGCCACCAAGTAAAAAAAAAAAATATTGAAGAAGTTTAAGTTCAAGCTAAACACCAAGATTTAGATCGAAAACTTTCATATTCATGAGGAAAATTGAAATCCTCAGAAGAAAAATGGAATATATCAGTATGGAATTAATGATAGATAATGATCAAAAAAAGTGTTTAGACTTTTTTGCCAAAATCTAAAAAGCGAATTAGCTTTCAATGAAGAGATAGAAGGCATATTCGAAAAAATTAATGGGGAATATTACGAAGATCTGCAAGATATAAAAAAATGTACAAAAGCTCCAATCTTTTGTCTGTTTTGCATATAACTATCTTCTGCTGAGGAAGAAACAGCAGGTGTAATAGAAAAAGACAAGCAAGAATATGAAGTTGGAGACGGATCACTTGAAGAACTTCATAAACCTTCAATAACTGAGGAAAACCCCACTGAGTTGGTACCTTGGCATTTATCTCTTCCGGCAGGCTCACCTTTTAGAGAAATGTGGGAAAGTAAAGTCCAGATTAAATCGTTTGAAGATGATACTGAAGCGTATGAGAAGGAAGAAGTTGTTCAGTTAATATACATATAAACCAAAACAATTGGCGAAAAAAGCACCAAAAAGGAAAAGATTTTGTAAACAAAACAATATCGCGTCCATACCAGCAAGGAACTTGTAATTAGCTCTTCCAAAGTCATCAATACACAAATTGATAAAATATATCCTACCGTGTCCACTGTCTCAAGCGATTTTATATCGATTACTTTGGAGTTAAAAACACAATGGGAAAATACTGATAATTCAACACTAGACTCTAATCGACATGACGAAGAGCTAAATAAAGACAAGAAAATTAATGCCATTGACGATGGAACCAAAGCCAAGAAGAAGAAAAGGATGGGATGTCCACTGATGTGCGGAACACAATGCTCGCGACAGACTGCAGCAGCACGACAGTGAACTGAAAATGGCGTTGTGAATCCTACCACATGAACGTTTGTGAGAGGCAGCAACATAACAATGGCCGGCATGTACACAAAACAACGCAGCTGTCCATTTTGCATGTACACAATTTCGTTGTGGCCATACTAATACCTTGCACTTCAAGGAAATTTAAATGTTTTGCTCAAAGTGAAATTATTAAGCAAAAAATTAGAAAATAGGTAAATTTATTTGTTTTAAATTATCAATTGTTATTATAAATTATGTAACAGAGTTATTTTATGCTTTCATTTGTAAAATAACGTCAGGTTTGTTTGAGCTCTGAGTAATTTTACATTTTACATATTAGTGGCATCACTACTCTACCTCATCTCTCTATCTTCCATTCTACTGTCAACTCTACTGTCGTCCTACAGCCGTTGGCAAATATAGGATTAAATTGAAGTTAGCGAGAACGACAACTGTCGGCCTGCCGTCGTGTAGTCGTGCAGCTGTCAAAATAGGTCTGTCGATAAGAACGTGTATATTTTAATATTTGGCAGATGTCGTTTCCAGTCTGTCGCGAGCATTGTATTCCACACATGATATAACCTGTACAACAATCACCGAAGAACGAAATCAACGCAGAAGAGTATACAATAAATACATAAGATACAAATAAAGAAGCTTGAAATCAAAGATATGCCGTCGTCCGATGTGAGAGAGGAAAAGCCGACAGGACACGAATATGAAAAAATAGTTACGAGTAAACTATCACTAATACAACATAGGATGGCGCAGCAGTCATCGTGAACGCCATTTAGTTGACGAACATGACAGGATCGCAAGCTGTGGTCACCTTTCCAACAATCACTTTTGTATTTTGTATAGTATCAGCAAAACCGAAATACTATTAAAAACAAGTATCTATTTTAAAATATTTTGAACATAAATACATACATATGTGTGTATGTTCATATTCAGACATTCATTTACATGCAACACCCATCTAATAATAATAAAAATGAATATAATAAGTGTAAACTAAATGAGTAGACACAAATCATAAATTTACAGATAAGATAGTGAACACTTAACCACCCAATTATTTTGGGGAATACAAACCACTGGTGACTCAATATGCACTTACACTCGCGCGAGTGTTGAAAATGAAAAAAGGAAATGTATTTATAAGGTACAATTTATTTAAAATTATAATTTGTATATAGTACAATGTTGTGCTTAATAATATATCGCGTCGAATCGAAATAGGATGTATCTAATCGCTGTCGGCGCGGGTGGAACAAAGACGATCGAAAGAAGTGGGAATTCCGCGGTGCAGTCTAGATCGAATGTTGCTATGCGGATAGTGTGTGACCAATTGATGGGACGAATTGTATATGCTGGCGAGAGGTGTCGTTCGAATTGTGTGTAACGAAGTGTCTGCTTTTCCGTTTTCCATCCTTTTTGTTGAGTTGTGTTAGTGTCATCAGCTGAGGTGAAGTGCGCTGTTGCATTAGGATGCGCCAGTTTTACCGGGTAGAGGGGGTGGATGCTTAACTTATTTAAACAGATAGTATTAAATACACACACACATGTATTGAAAACAACCCCATATCAAGCAGCATAAACAATATGCTGTAATACATACAAACAATTTTCGGATAGCTCTTTCATGATTTATTTATGCATAGTTATTCACAATTAAATAAAAAAACGATTCTTAAATTATATCTTAGAAATATTCTCTGAAAATTTTATGTAAATTCGACAAATACTTTTCGAGTTGTTCGATAATTAATAAAAGGTTCTCGGGCGGTCTGGAATATTCGAGAGACCGGCTGTTATGAACTAATAGACAGAGCGTGTAGCTCAAACACGAGCATCTCGAAGTTTTTTTACTTAGTCACCCCTTTTCCCACGAACCACTTGCTGCCACAGAAAAAGTTCCCAGTCAAGTTATTCAGAGCTGTTGTGGAAACCAATGATTTATCTGACTTTTCTGAATTCAAATAATATAAGGATATGCAGATTCTGATTTTTCTCTGCACTTCGTCAAATATTATACCCACTTGGTATGGGAAAGCGAAGTTAATATCAGTTTTCATTAATTTCTAAATTTTTCCTTTGAGCCACAGATGGTTTCTGAATGGTGGGTTTTAGCTCATTGATGGATTCTTTGGACACAAAACTGTTTAATGCATCCAACTCTCCATTTAACAGTTTTCTGAAATAATCTAATAAATAAAAATAGCTTAAATATAATTGGTTTATTATTATATGTATTTTAAAAAACATTTCTCTTAAAAAAGAAAATTGTAACACAACTCAACTCTAGAAAATCTTAGGGTGTTGTGTATCTCTTTTTTTGCTAATTCCATGGTAATTATTGGTTTGATGAGCAGCACTTTAATATATTTAGGCAATTCACAAGCTTTGTTGTATGTCTTATGTCATATTTTAGTATTCTTAAAAAATACGACACTTGTGAGCACCCTCCACTGTTGTATGTCATATTTGTTTTCATATTTCTACACTTAATCAGCTGATAGTGAAAAATAAAGAAGACAGAAATGCCACGAGAAAGTCAGAAAAATAAAATTATAGCTTCTTTATGTGAAAATCATGCATTGGCTCTATCAGGAGTTGAATCAAGTGAGTATTTGCATACATTTCTTCRTTAAATACAAATATTTATACTTTGCCAGGTGACGAAGAAGACGAAGCTATTGAAAGTTTTTTGATCAGCATGAGCTGTTTGCTGACAACAGAAGAAGCGTTCATTTCGGTTTACCACGGTGCTAAGGAATCTTGACGAAAGCAGATTTAATCAGATGCTTCGTGTTCGCCCGGAGGAATGCGAACATATCTTAGAATCAATTAAAAATGACGCTGTCTTTAAGACAAGTTCAAGTGCTTCACAACTTCCAATCGAACTGCAACTCAAAATAGTGCTGTATCGGTTGGGATCTTCCGGCGATGGACAATCTGTTCGCAAAGTGGCTTMCTTATTTGGTGTGGGTGATGGAGGCACTATGAAAAATGTAACGCAACGAATTTTTAAAGCCATATTGCGATTAAAAAATGAGTTTTTATACTGGCCCAATGAAAGAGAAAGACTGGAAATTGTGTCCGTAACTGCGAAAGAAATGCCAGGGTGTGTGGGTTACATCGATGGTTSCGAAATAAAGTTAGCTGAAGCACCAGTTATGCAGCATGAAATTTACTATTCGCGTAAACGTCAATATTCTGTAAAACTACAAGCAACTTGTGACTATAAATTGCGCCTAAGACAGGTGACGATTAGTTACCCAGGCAGTGTGCATGACGCGAAAATATTTTCAAATTGTTCACTAGCAAAGCATCCGGAACGATTCTTGTCGACATCACAGTGGGTCGCGGGAGATAGTGCCTATCCATTGAAACCATATTTAATAACGC
>NW_017537548.1:49084-55266 GCF_001853355.1 Bactrocera latifrons | reverse complement strand
TACCGGGTTGAAACGGCGGCGTTTTGGTTTAAACTGCAATAAAATCATTTGCAACCACATAAATATCAAAATATTTCCATATTTCACTTATATTCAACTTAATTTACCTGAATATCGTGGTTTCCTTCCATATTAATAACGAAATTGATTAAATTTTATTAATTTCAAACACTACATACACGCCAATAATAAGAAAGTAAACAAATACAGCTGATAGAATAGCGAACTCAAGAAACATACCACGCAGTGTTATATCAGTCATATTTTAATTTTGCATGTGAAACAACAACAGTGTTGTTATGACAGTCATAAAAAAATATGACARTACGACGATATGACACAATATGACACCTTATGAATACCCTAATTATATATTATGTAATGCAAGTGTTTGCGGTATTAGAGATATTACTTGTTATGTTAGTACCTTTTTTTTATCAAGTGTTAAACACGCTCCAAGAATTCTTAAATTTTGGATCAAAAAGTTACAGTCCTGGGCGGAATACTTGCGTTTTACATACATAATTTGATTAGCCGTTACAAAGAAAATTAGTTGGAGTTATAAGAATATAATTTTACAAATATTTCAATTAAATAAAATAAGCGAATTTTAAGATAAAAAACTAGGTTAGCTTAGGAAATCAGCCTTTATGATTTTCGTTACATTCAGAAGGCATTTCGAATATCAGTAAATGATATTTTCAGGGCGAAATATTGGACACTATGGCATTTAAATCACCTATTAGTAAATATATATCATTAATAAATAATTCCCTTTTATATTAAGCAACAATATTTGTAGTTTTTGTTATTTAATAAAATAAATTTGCTAAATATTTATACTGAAAATCCAAGGCCGCTATTCACCTCTCAGAAAGCTACCACGAAAAGATTTTCTGCTGTATATACTGTGGCGTTAACTCGTCTCCTTCGAAATGGAGACCGTTCTCGGACTTCCACAAGCTATCTAGAACAATCTTTAAGGAACAAGCTTTTTTTCTATGTTCCAAACAAGGTTTCAGAAAAACCGACTCCTTAACGTGTGACTTCTTCAATCTAAACTTCTACCTTGGAACCAGTATCAACACCAATAATAATATCATCATCGAAATCCCACGCTGAATAACTCTTGCCAACAGGTGTCCTTTGCGCATTGATCACGGCGAATATCGCATTCGATGGAACGATGAGCTCTATGATATCGCTTTCACCATGTTTGACAGTTTAGGCTCAAAGGCAGTATTTTTGGAGCGTCTTACACATATTTTTCTGATCCAAACAAATTAATTTATGTTTCATTAGACCATAGTTATGTGTCGCTTTGCGAAAGACACTATTTTCAAAATATTTTTCCTGTTTTAAAATGAAACTTTTTCACTCCGCGACCCACTGTAAATACAACTTTTGGATTTAATAACATATTTACACAAAATAAGACTAAACTTACTTAAGAGTATTATACATAAATTATTTTTTACGGAATTAACAGAAAAACCCTGAATTATTTGTGTTATTGTGCCTTGTTCTATTTATTTTTCCAGCTTAGAACTTGGTCACTCATAATATCTCAAATTATGGGAAATATTAAAAACAAAATCGAATAAAAAAAGGAGAGCATAATGAAGTATTGTTATCAGTGCACTACCTTACATCAGTTTTATGTATGTTATATAATTTTCGTACATAACTATCAACTTGGTTGTGTACGTTGTTTCTATTATTTTTACAAACAGTTTATATATGACATCGCTAGTGATAGAATAAAACTAAGTGCAGTTACAACATTAAATTATCTCCTTCTTTAAATGAAGCACCCTCACTTTTTGTTCTTGTTAAAGTCTGGGAAGTCCTTAATCATAAATCAGCATACACATGAACATCAGCTTGTGTAGAAGTTTCCCCAGTACTGAATACTGTTTGACGTGTTGTTTGCTATCGTCTGTCATGTTCGGTATGGAACGTTGATTCTTGACGTCTAGCAGTGAGTCATGTGTAGAAGTTCACGCAAATGAGGAAAATTCCTGAGTTGTATGGTTCAAGCAGCTTACGACTTCCTGACCAAGAATCCTTTGGGTAGCCAAAAAACAACAGTTTGAAAGCGAGAAAAAGTGAGAAAGCAAAACACCACCTCCACAGAGTTGTGCGCTGGGTTTGGGACTCGCCACGTAAAAGACCCTACCAACAAAAAGAAAACAAGAACCTCGGATAAGTGACCTCCCTTTAAATAAAGACCACTTCAAACGTGTTAAGAATTATGATTTGCCAGCTGGTTGATGCCCTCGTTGGAGTAAAGGCCGTCATCACCGTCGTCTAAAAAATGTGATGGACGGGACAGGGGCTGAGGCGAGTAGGTCCTTGTGGCATTTACTATAACGACCATATAAAAGAGAGCAAATTCGGTGTGAGATTCGTGGTGAGAGAGAGATTCCGTCGCCAAGTATTGTCATTCACCCCGGTGGATAAACGTCTAGCCACAATCCGCATCAAAGCGAGGTTTTTTAACATATTGCTGATTTACGCCCACGCCTCGATGGAAGAGCAGGACGATGTGGCCAAAGAGGCCTTATATGAGCGCTTGGAGTGCTACGATGACAAAATCGTGTTTGGCGACTTTAACAGTGGGCACAGAATGCATCTTTTGCACAACAGTCAGTCCTCCAAGAGGAAACATCATCAGATGGGTTGAGACTGAACACCTTCGCCGTGTTATCAGTATTACCAGCAAAATTCAGCATAGAATAATTCACCAAGCTTCCTGGCCGTCTCCGGATCGAAAAGCCATGCCTCCAGTGTTTTAGACGTATGTACGCTGAGAGGTTCTAACATCGACTCGGACCACTATCTTGTTGCAGACAAGATACGAAGCCGCCTCTGCGCAGCAAAAAATGCATTACACCAGGAAGCTTCGGCGTCGAGAAGCTACAATCACAACAGATAGCCGAACGAATTTCTACTGCACATGTACTCTGAGAGCACTTGTCAACTGCTCCGTACAAGGGAACTGTGGGAGGTGATTTCCACCTCCTTACGTACAGCTATAACTGAAACCACTTTTTTATGAGGTGTGCATTGTCGCAGTGGAGAGAAAGCAGATTGTCTACCTCGCATCGTTACAATTGAGCACACGTGCGCGATGGGATTGATTAAAGAAGGAAGCGAGACACATTTGCAGACAAAAAGAGAGAGGCAGAAATACGTGAGTCCGAAGAGCTTGACAAGCTGGTCTACAGGGGTAATGCTCGAAAATTTACAGAAAAAGTTGCGGCGACTAGCAGAAGGTTTCAAGACCAGGGCGAACTCTTGTAGAACCCACAGAGGGATCTAGTGACTGATGCCCAGAGCATACTAAAATTATAGAGGGAATAGTACTCCAGCCTGCTGAATGGCAGTCAAAGTATAACGTCAGGAGAAGGCGAACCCGATTCCCCACTCGATGACAATGGACCAGACCTTCCATTCTGCGACCATGAAAAAGTTCGAATAGCAATTGCCGGCCCAGCTATTCAAACACTGCGGCGAAGGGTCATGCATCAGCTACTTTGCAGAATACGGTCGGATTAAAGCATGCCCAACAAAAGGAATTTAAGTGTGCTCTGCCCAATCCACAAGAAGAGAGACCCCACAATCTGCGCCAACTATCGTGTCCTCAACATCGAATATAAGGTTCTATTAAGCTTATTGTGTCAAAGATTAAAGCCCACCATCAACAAACTGATTGAATCTTATCAGGGTGGCTATAGACGTGGAAAATCAACAACTGACTGCTTTTGACATCACGAAAAGGAGCTGCCTTTAAGCCGCGATGTCTGAATTTGTTATCCCCGGAAAACTAATACGGCTTACAAACTGATGCTGAGCAATACCTAAAGCTCCGTCAGGATCTCTCTGTTCCGTTCGATACCAAACGAGATTTCAAACAAAGCGACTCCCTATCGTCGACTTCTTCAGTCTGCTGCTGGAGAAAATAATTCCTCAACAACCGCGCCGTTAGTTCTGCTTTCTGCAGAATGGATAGAGATGCGAAGCAAATGGGTCTCCTAGTGAATGACGGCAAGACGAAATACCTCCTGTCATCAAACAAACAGTCGTCGTACTCGCGGCTATGCTTACACGTAACTGTTGATAGCCATAACTTCGAATTTGTAGATAATTTCGTCTATCTTGGAACCAGTATAAACACCAACAATAATGTCTGCCTCGAAAACCAACGAAGAATAAATCTTGCCAACAGGTGCTACTTCGGACTGAGTAGGCAATCGAGAAGCAAAGTCCTCTCTCGGCGAACAAAAACTCTATAAGTCAATCATTATCGCCGTGCTGCTATATGGTGCAGAGGTATGAACAATGACAGCATATGATGTGTCGACATTGCGAGTTATCGAGAGAAAGGTTCTGGGGAAGATTTTTAGTCCTTTACGTATTGGCCACGGCGAATATCGCATTCGATAGAATGATGAGCTCTATGAGGTATTCGACGAGATTGTCAGAGTTCAGCGAATTAAATAACAACGGCTACGCTGACTAGGTCATGTTGTTCGAATGGACGAAAACTATGCAGCTCTTAAAAGTTTTGGACGCAGTACCCACCGGGGGAAGCAAAGGAAGAGGAAAACCTCCACTCTGTTGGAAAGACAAGATGGAGAAGGTATTAAAAAAAGAAACGACTGTCGTGCTGTTGTTAACTCAGCTATAACCCCGTAAGCGGTGTCTACGCCAGAAAAGAAGAATAATAATTATTTGTAAATTTAGTTGAATGACAAAAAATACTTCAGTCAAACAACTATATATATGTGCGAAATTGCTTTTCTCTACAACTTGTGTTCTGCTAACGGCCCCCATTGGGGTAAAATGTGTCGATTTTGGAGATTAATTCAAAAATCAAAATTCAAGGTACAAGTAAATTTTCGGTATCAAACAAAAGTAGATAAAATTCTATATCACTAACTGAACAAATATTTGGCAAAAAATTTACAGTTTTCTTGTAATATTCTCTGAAACTTGCAAGTTTATTTCTTTTTGTATTGCACAGTGATACACGCGATTTTTTCATTTTTCGAAGTTTTTTATTTTCTTTAACTGAGCAAATCTTGAGAAAATTGTAATGGAGCCTTCTTGTTCAGGTAATTTAGTAAATACAAAATGATTTTATTTGTGTTTTTACGTGTCTCTAAGTATTTTAATTTTTTTTTGGGCGAAAGCCTTAAAATATTGGGATTTCGACCTTATATGTAGACATATAGTTGTGAGTTAAGCGGGGTAAAGCAAATCTTGTTTCATTCCTGTAATCTATGGCTTTTGTAGTTTCTTTTTGTAAAAAAAAAAGTTGCGYCAATATTGCGCACTTTCTCAGTATATGCATTTCTTTATGCGAACTGCCTGGTCAAATATACACGAATTCCTCAAGGCAGAAGAAGAGCAAATACAGCAATTGCAAAAAAAAGGTTTGTTATTGTTTCTTTTTTCACACCTTACGTTACAATAAGCGGCAGTTTAAATGCATAAGAACATATTCCGGAATAGTCTAAAATTCGCGTTTTACTTACATATGTATAATAATAAACATCAACACATACATTTTTGAAATAAAATTTTGATTTCTTACATTTTGTAATAATTAATTAATATGGAATAAGGTTCTTATCTAAGGTTTAGGGTATATGTAAAATCATGATAACCGACATTGTTTTTTCCCGCGCAATTTTTATTACTAATGTTAGTATGTCATGTGCAGTCGAKAGAAATAACAATAGTGATGTATATTTAACTAACATGGTAAAAGCGATACCGAAATTGACTACATTTAAAGAGGATAAAAATATTATTATCTTCCTTATAGGAACCAATTCTAATGTAATTTGAGTTCCTCGTCAAAGTCTTTATACATAATGAAAAACTCTGGCTGTGATAAATTTAATGAAAAATTTGAATTTTTAAAAGAGAAATTGAAAAAGCGTATTGAGCCATCTGAWGAATTTATAAAAGAGTTTGATGAMAGGATAAAAACCTTTATTAGTCAATTTAAAATTCGTTGGAGCAGAGCCAATAGGCATGAAGAACGTTTCCTTAGAATAAACCAAAGTTGGCTGGATTCTTCGATAGGTTTCACCCATTCACAAGGAATGAAACGTGGCCGCAAAGAACTTTCATTTGAAGAATCAAATGAGAAAACGAAGCAAAAAAAA
>NW_017537548.1:46369-47494 GCF_001853355.1 Bactrocera latifrons | reverse complement strand
AACAGTGCTAATTAGACTATTTTGGAATTCCCGTAAGGAATCAAGAATCATTGGTTCCACCAAAGAACGTATATTTATAGAGAATGTTCACGATAAGAAAACCGATGTTCAGCATATTTTTSTTTTTTAAGATATACAAAAAAAAAAAACAATCAAAAAACTCGAATTGCATTATTTTCTTACTTCTTTATGATTAATTAACTAAAAAAAGTAACTTTTCCATAACTAGAAGACTTGTGGGAATTAATCTCCATTTTGAACACCATTTACCCCACTGTGCGGCCGCGGCCGAGGAAAATATTTGGTATATAGTATATAAAGGGTGGCTGATGAATTTTGCTACATTAAGAAACTCAAATAATTTTTTTTTAGTGTATGGAATTAATTTTTCTTTTATTCATGTTAAAGCTCATTCAATTTTATTAAATATAGCATAATTAGTTTTAAAAATAGTGGAATTTAAATGCCCCCCTCTGCATGTTGATGCATGTGCGGCATCTTACCACAAGGTTGTTCATTACTGCTTGGAGACTTGAAACAGGAATAGCCGCAATTGTTTCTTGAATGGATTGCCTTAGTTCATTGAAAATTGTTGGTTTTGCTTTGTAGACTTTGCAATAGCCCCAAAAGAAAAAGTCAGGTGCATTAAGGTCAGGCGACCTGGGTGACCAACGGAATGTGAAGTTTCTGGATATCAGCTTATTGGGAAATTTTCGTCGCAATTCTGTCATAACAGGTTGGGCTATGTGAGGAGCTGCACCATCTTACTGAAACCACACAGAGTTGAAAGAAATTCTCATTCGGTGTAATTCTGGATAGAAAAACTCTCTCAACATACTCAAATAACGGTCTCCAGTAACCGTAATGGAATAGCCGTTTTCTTCGAAGAAGTAGGGCCCGACAATGCAGCGTGGTGAAACTGCACATCACACTGTGACACGAAGTGGATGTTATTCCGTCTCATGGAGTATGTGTGGGTTGGAAGCACTTCATATTCGCCAATTTTGTTTGTTTACGTTGCCGTTTAAATCGAAATGGGCCTCGTAAGACATGAAAAGACAGTTCAACATGTTTCCATCCTCTTCCACCATTTGAAGCATCTTCTGGCAAAATTCCAAGCGAATC